>NW_027142490.1:755608-872323 GCF_026170545.1 Melanerpes formicivorus | reverse complement strand
TTTTGGTTGGTTGGTTAGTTGTTTTTTTTTTTCTCTATGCCTCAGACATATTCCCAACAGAGGTGCAGACTGTAGCTTTGCAGTGACAGCAAGGAAGGATTAATGGCAAGTTGCTGGGGGAGAGAGAGCTCATTTGTGTGAGCTTCTTGATAGACATCCCCCATTGCCAGCCAGTTCTTCACAGCATCTCAGCAGGCACTGTGTTTGTCAAGCCAGACCTGAGTTGTTTGACATTGGACTAGCAGGAGAATGTGATGTTGATGCATATTTCTCTCTCTCCAATATATCCATGATCCAAGGTTCCTTCAGCTGTTTTATTGTGAAAAATTGATCCAGTATTTCTGAAGTGCTTTCTTATCCCAAAGGAAAACGTTTCTCAGCATCTCTGTATGCCCACCACAAGGGGAAAGCAGCTACGTTTCAGGCAGCAGTTAGCAACCTACAACCCTGAATGCCACCACCTTTAGTCAAAAGATATTTGATCTACCATCAACACCCAAGGACATTTAGAGGAAAGCCCTGATGTTATGAAGAGTGGCTTTTGAGATCATTTATCACCAATGCTCAGAACAAAACGCTTGTTGATTGTTCACAGAAGTGTATGTCAGTAAGAAAAATACTCCTGTTTTCCTGAGGTGTACTCAGGTACACGTTAGAAACAACAGAGCAGGCAATAAAATTCCCTCTAAACAGAATGTCCCCCCCTCAGCTTCCCTCACTGAGTGAATCACAGGTAAATACCCCCCAAAGGCTACAAAACTGAACCCAACTAGAGCAAGGTAGATTTAGGTTGGGCATTTGGAAGTTCTTTACTGTGAAGGTAGTGAGACTCTGGGACAGGTTGCCCAGAGAAGTTGTGGACGACTTCTTCCTTCAAGTCTTGAAGACCAGGCTGGATGAGGCTTTGAACAACATGGCCTAGCGGGAGGTGACCCTGCCCATGGCAGGAGGTTGGAACTAGATGATCTTTAAGGTCCCTACTAACTCAAGCTGTTCTATAATTCCATAATTTTCAAGAGGGGATTGGACATGGCACTTGGTGCCATGGTTTAGCCATGAGGTCTGTGGTGACAGGTTGTACTTGATGATCTTTGAGGTCTCTTCCAACCTTGGTGATTCTGTGATAATTCTGTTAGCACTCTCTGTTAAAAAGTGGATTAATAACCCTGCTAGGAAGAAAGGCTTTGGTGCTTCTCACATTCATCCTCTGTCACTTCTCACATTCATTATCTAAGGTGTGCATAGTCTGCCTTCAGTAAAGAGGCTCAGAGAGGTTTTGCTTGATATGCTTGTAGAGAGAAGTATTAGCTTTTGGTGCACCAACAGGTGCTGCTGGGGGAAAAGAAAATAAATAAAAGGCAAAACAAAACCCACATAAGAACCCCAAAAAACAATTGAAAACAAACCAAATCTAATCAAACAAACCTAAAATACCCAAGCAAGCAAAACCCAAACCTAACCAAGCAAAACAGAAAGCCAAACCAAAAGACAACAGAACAAAAGAAGTGACCCAAAAATCGAAGCAAAACCAACATGAAAAGCAAACAAGCAAGCAAACAAACCAAAACCCAGCACCAACCCAAAACAAAATCTCTCTGACACAGAAGAAAATGACAGAGATATCTCAGAAAGCTTCATAACAATATCTCCCCTCATTTCTGTCTCAGACCTGGATGAGCGTGAGTGCATCGAGGCTCCTGCTGACACCAGCACTTTCAGTATCACTCCAGCAGCTTCACTCACCTGAGGGGAAGTATAACACAGGAGGGGAGGATCAAAAAGGAACAGTGTCTGCCAGGACAAGGGAGTTGATTGTGCCCCTGTACTCAGCACTGGTGAGGCTGAGCCTCAATTACTGTGTTCAGTTTTGGGCCCCTCACTGCAAGAATCACAGAATCACCAAGGTTGGAAGAGAACTCAAAGATCATCAAGTCCAATCTGTCACCACAGAACTCATGACTAAACCATGGCACCAAGTGCCACATCCAATCCCCTCTTGAACACCTCCAGGGATGGTGACTCCACCACCTCCCTGGGCAGCACATTCCAATGGCTAACAACTCTCTCAGAGAAGAACTGAGAAACCTCCCCTGGCACAGCTTGAGACTGTGTCCTCTTGTTCTGGTGCTGCTTGCCTGGGAGTAGAGACCAACCCTCTCTTGGCCACAACCTTCCTTCAGGTAGTTGTAGACAGCAATAAGGTCTCCCCTGAGCCTCCTCTTCTCCAGGCATTGAGATGCTGGAGCATGTCAAGAGAAGGGATGTGAAGCAGGTGAAGGGTCTAGAGAACAGGTCTGGTGAGGAGTAGCCAAGGGAACTGGGATTGTTAGTCCAGAGAAGAGGAGGCTGAGAAGAGGCCTCATTGTTCTCTACAGTGCCCTGAAAGGAGGTTAGAGTCAAGTGCATGTTGGTATCTTCTCCCTAGTATCAGCTAGTAGAATGAGAGGAAATGGCCTGAAACTGTGCCAGGAGACGTTTAGGTTGGATATAAGGAAAAAATTCTTGATGGAAAATGTGGTGAGGCAGTGGAACAGGCTGGCCAGAGGGGTGGTGAAGTCACCATCCCTAGCAGTGTTCAAGAAATACACAGATATGGCACTCTGGGACATGATCTAACGGTGTTAGATTGACAGTTGGACTCCATGATCTTTGAGATCTTTTCCAACTGAAACAATCCTATGACTCTATGATTTGTCTCTTGCACTGATTTTACACTATATAACCAGTTTTACTTTCCTGGATTTATTGCAGGTTTGCTTAAACGGAGCTAATGCCAGGATTAGGTGCAAGTAAAGGCGGCTGATTAATTAGATGTCCAACCCTCCCTCAAAAGACATTGAGATGCTGAAATCCTAATCTTCAAATAAAACCTATGCACGCTGCTAGGTATTGCAGTGCATTTTAAAGAGAGCTCCTTTAATGCTTTCGAGCTGGCAACACTGCTGTTCCTTTGTCTAACATTTTCATCACGACGCTCGACAGCAAAGAGTTAGCTGGTAATAAAGAGAGATTTGAGGGGAAATCTGTGATAGCGCTGAAATCAGGAACAATTGCAAGGTGTAATTAAGTTGAAAAGGCCACAAAGGAAGAGTTTCTAATTTTAACATAAAATCCACAGCTTCAGGTATTAAAGAAAAAAAAAAAAAAGAAGATGAAGAAGGAGAAGAAAACTTGGCAGATTTTACAGAGAGCAAGCGAAGAAACCGCCTAAGACTCATAACTAACACATAGCAATTGTTAGAAGTCATAAAGATTTGTCATTTAATTATTATTGATATTGTTTTAAGGACTAGCTGAAAGACTGTTCCACATGGAGGAGTTTTTCCTCTTTTTCTGTTGTTCCATGATCTCTTTAATTTTTTAGTCCATGTAATTTATTTATTGCTGTCTTAAGTGTTTACTCAGGGTGACGAATGGAAGAAGAGAAGAGAAGAGAAGAGAAGAGAAGAGAAGAGAAGAGAAGAGAAGAGAAGAGAAGAGAAGAGAAGAGAAGAGAAGAGAAGAGAAGAGAAGAGAAGAGAAGAGAAGAGAAGAGAGAGAAGAGAAGAGAAGAGAAGAGAAGAGAAGAGAAGAGAAGAGAAGAGAAGAGAAGAGAAGAGAAGAGAAGAGAAAGAGAAGAGTAGAATAGAGTAGAATAGAGTAGAATAGAATAGAATAGACCAGGTTGAAAGAGACCTTCAAGATCATCGCAACCAAACCATCATCCCACACCATCTAATCAACTAAACCATGGCACCAAACACCTCATCCAGTCTCCTCCTAGACACCTTCAGTGATGGTGACTCTACCACCTCCCTGGGCAGCACATTCCAATGGCCAATCTCTCTTGCTGGGAAGAATTTCACCTCACCTCCAGCCTAAACCTCCCCTGGCACAGCTTGAGACTGTGTCCTCTTGTTCTGGTGCAGGTTGCCTGGGAGAAGAGACCAACATCTGCCTGTCTACAACCTCCCTTCAGGTAGTTGTAGAGAGCAATAAGGTCTCCCCTGAGCTTCCTCTTCTCCAGGCTAAACAACCCCAGCTCCCTCAGCCTCTCCTCACAGGCTCAAGGCCTCTCCCCAGCCTCATTGCCCTTCTCTGGACAGCTTCAAGAGTCTCAATGTCCTTGCTAAATTGAGGGGCCCAGATCTTGAAGGTCTTTTCCAACAGCAGTGATTCTGTGATCCTGTGAAAATAAAAGTCATTTCATAGATGTCAGGTACATTTTTCAGTGCTTATTTGCAGTAAAGACATTCATGAAACAAAGGTCCTTGTTTGCTTTGGACCTCTTATTGTCAGAGGCTGGGAGGGACAAAGTCTGATGCTTCCATCCAGTAGGAAACATCTCTATCTTTGTCCATGTTTAAACATCTTAGGTTTTTTTTCAGTCTGTCATTGCTTTAGAGTTTTTCAATTCCCCATTGCTTTAGTGCACAAAATGAGGGAGGAAAGGGAAGGAAATAAACATTCAGAAGTTTTTTCTAGGGTGCTGTTTCAAGCTAAACTGCTGCAAAATAGTCCTAACCGTAGCAATGTGACGTGCATCGTTAAAAATCCAGTAATCAACACTTGCTGCACTAGACTTGCAAAACCCTTCTCCTTAAAATACAGTGGCAAATTTAACTGCTGCAGAGGTGAATATTGATTTAGTGATTAGGGCATTTTCGGTAATGGTGCCTTGTTTTACATGATTTTACATATTTTGTAGTGCTTGCACACAGCAAATGTGCGGTGTCTAGCTACAGTAAATGCAGAACTCTCCTCAAAGAATAAAAGAGGAGCTGTAGGAGTCAGATTAAATCTCAGTTCAGGATGCTGTCACTAGCAGTGATTAAAATACCTAGAGAAAAAAATCATAGAATGGTTTAGGTTGGAAGGAACTTTAAAGATCCTCTAGTTCCAACACCCCTGACATGGACAGGGATGCCTCCCAGCAATGATAATGCAGTGTGACAGGAACATGTTCTCTGCTCATCTGTCCCCCATGGGTTCACAATTCAGCCATGCTAATGGTTCAATTAACAATACAAATGAGCTGAAGGCCTGCATTAGAGCAGGAGGCAGAGTTCACATATTCTTGATGTGTTTTCATCTCCTAATTAGGCAAAGATTTGATTGCATTATGGTATGAAAGCCTTGTGACTGACTATTTGTGCCACTACACGCAGAGAATAAGCTTAGTCCTTCTATAGGTAAAAATAACATCGTTTCCCCCAAGTATACTTGTCTAAGACAGCCTAAGACTGCACAGAAAAGAAGCAACTTTTTATTACCTTATCTCAGATGTGACAGCTGACCTTAAGTGAGAAACACTTGAATGGCATCCTGGCCTGCATCAAGAATAGCGTGGCCAGCAGGAGCAGGGAAGTCATTGTGCCCCTGTACTCAGCACTGGTTAGGCCACACCTTGAGACCTGTGTCCAGTTCTGGGCTCCTCAATTTAAGAAGAAAATTGAGACTCTTGAACGTGTCCAGAGAAGGGCAATGAGGCTGGGGAGGGGTCTGGAGCACAGCCCTGTGAGGAGAGGCTGAAGGAGCTGGGTTGCTTAGCCTGGAGATGAAGAGACTCAGGGAAGACCTTATTGCTCTCTGCAACTACCTGAAGGAAGGTTGTAGCCAGGAGGGGATTGGTCTCTTCTCCCAGGCAACCAGCACCAGAACAAGAGGACACAGTCTCATGCTGCACCAGGGGAGGTTTAGGCTGGATGTTAGGAAGAGGTTCTTCCCAGAAAGAGAGATTGGCCATTGGAATGAGCTGCCCAGGTTGGTGGTGAAGTCACCATCCCTGGAGGTGTTCAAGAGGGGACTGGATGTGGCACTTGGTGCCATGGTTTAGTAGTCCTGAGGTGTTGGGTGACAGGTTGGACTTGATGATCTTTGAGGTGTCTTCCAACCTTGTTGATAAGCAAGTCCTCCATCATGCTATTGGCAACAGGGAATAATCTACACCCTGTTTTCTGATGCTGTTTTCCTTCTGAAATCTGGTGAGATAAATATGATAGAATCAGTGTGGTCAGGGTATAATGAGAGGAGATCTTTCTTCCTCTGTGCTATAAAATATTAATGTCTTTGAAGTCCATGCTAATAAATATAAATTATTAATAGTACAGAAACCAACTGTCAGTCTGGCTTATGTGCTGGCAAGATCAAGGGACTCTAAAAAATGCCATTTTTGTCCCATCTGAGCCTAGCTGTATGGGATCTTTACATGCAGATATTAGGGGAGAGCTGAGGCTTTTTGATTGCTGTATTTTGATGTATTTTGCAACCTGAAATTTCTGGGTGATGGATTTTACAAGCTGCCTTGGGACTTCTGAATGCAGTTCCTCAAGGCTAGTTGTGGAAGTGAAAAGAATGAAGAATTGCCTGGGTTCTGGTGGGAATGGCAGTGCTTGTGCCACTCAGGACTTTGTATAGCATTTGGTTAAAGTGGCCTTGCAAAGGTTAATTTTCTTTGAACAGAAGGAAGAAAAATGTTGCCCTCAAACCCTTTAACCTGATGCTTGTTTTAAGGAGTAGTGGTTTCCCACTAACTGCTTGTACTCAGTGGAGGAAATGGTTTACAGCAGTGCTTCTGGAGTGCATGATGTCTTTTCTACTCTCATGTTATGCCTGACACCCTAAAATTATCATCAGGCTAGGAGACTGCAGCAGCAAGTCCAGAGGAGGTCAACAAAACTGATGAAGGGTCTAGAGAACAAACCTTGAGAGAGGCAGCTGAGGCTAGTGGGGCTGTTTAGTCTGGAGACGAAGAGGCTAAGGGAAGACCTCATTGCTCTCTACAACTCCCTAAAAGATGGTTGGGGTGAGGTGGGGGGTGGTCTCTTCTCACATGCAACAAGGGACAGGACAAGAGGAAACAGATTCAAGTCGTTCCAAGGAAGGTTCAGGTTGGATATCAGGAAAATTATTTTCACACACAGGAATCTCAGGCACTGGAGCAGGCTGCCCAGGGTGGTGGTGGAGTCACCATCCCAGGAGGTGTTTAAAAGACATGTAGGTGTGGTGCTGAGGGACATGGTTTAGTGGCAGCAGCTTAGCAGCAGTGGTGGGATTGTGAGCTCTAGGCAACCAGTTGAACTTGATGGTCTTAAACGTGTCTTCCAACCTCAACAGTTCTATGGTTCTACACATTTGCACCTTCCTTTATAAGAGGGTTGTAACTTGGAATCATTTGGAAATCTCAGCTAGTGAGGAATGCAGCTCTTCATTATGGGAAATATTTTGTATGGGAAATGTTTTGTATGGCAAATGTGATCACAGTGCTCCAGAAACTTTCAAGCTGACCTTGAAGTTGTTAGTCGTGCCATGGGACTTGCTACGTGGGGAGGTTTCTCCTCTGGGCCATGCTGCAATCCTTAAAGTAGAACTTTCTCATTATCAAAGAGGGGAGCAGCTCTGAGCAAACTGAAATTACTGTCAGTCCTAAGGTCAAAAATTGCCTTTCTGTGGTGGCTGCTCTAAAAAGAAGGAGTCTGATGAGCATTTGGAGAAAGCTGAAAGCAAACTTCTCGCAGAGATGTCAGGAAAGGAAGCAATTTTTGTGCATTGTTGCATTGCCACTGCAGTGATTAGATTAATGCTACTGGATTTCATTGTATAAATAAATGGATGTATTTATAGGAGCCTAGAGTCATAGAGGAGCCTTATTATTTTAAGACTAAATATTATGTAGGCATTGCAGAATTCTCTACAAATGGCAAGGGAATTGATGGAACTTAACAAAACCACCTCCTAGCTACAAAATGAACAGATAAGGCAGATGAAAGCTAGTCACAGATTTCCAAGCACTATTTTTCTGTCATCTCAGCATCAGCCTTTTGTCAAATATGCATTTTGATTTCTATTCAGTGGGAAACTGATATTTCCTCAGCCTAGCCTCATCTTAATTACCTGTGATTTACTTCTACACCCACAAAATGTCACATCAGCTGTCACCACAGAGATGGGTACTTGAAATTGTGAAGAAAACCCTGTAATGCTCAGTGCTTTCCTGGTAGAGTGTTGCCATTGGAGATGGGCTCATAGCACCATGTTCAGAACAAGGTAGCTCTGCACAGATGGAAAAGAAAGTAGCATGATACGGTGAGAGCAGCGTGCTAAGACATTGGTAATATTGGTCAGTGCTGGGTTCCTTTGTTCTGCATATGACTTGGGGCAGAGTGGTTAGAAAGCTGACAAGTGGAGAAGGTGTTTGAAAGCCAGCTGAACATGAGCCAGCAGTGTGCTCAGATGGCCAAGAAGGCCACCAGCATCCTTGCCTAGATCAGCAATAGTGTGGCTACCAAGAGTAGGGAAGGGATCATGTCCCTGTATGCAGCACTGGTGAGGCCACACCTGGAATCCTGGGTTCAGTTTTGGGCCCTTCACTACAAGAAAGACGTTGAGGTGCTGGAAAATGTCCAGAGAAGGGAAAAAAAAGTGGTGGAGGGTCTGGAGAACAGGTCTGGTGAGGAGTGGCTGAGGGAACTGGGATTAAGTCTGGAGAAGAGGGAGCTGAGGGGAAACCTCATTGCTCTCTACCACTCCCTTGACCACTTTTTCAGTAATGACATTTTCCCCAATATTCAACCTAAACCTCTCCTGGCACAGTTTAAGGCCATTTCCTCTCATTCTGTCATCTCATAGGAGGGAGAAAGCACTGATCCTCATCTCTCTACAGCCTTCTTCCAGGGAATTGTAGAGAGCAATGAGGTCTTCCTTCAGCCTCCTCTTCTCCAGACTGAACCACCCCAGTTCCTTCAGCTGATCCTCATAATACTTGTTCTCCAGACTCTTCACCACCTTTGTTGCCCTTCTCTGGACACACTCTAGCATTTGAATGTCCTTCTTGGAGTGAGTAGCCCAAAACTGAACCCAGTAATCAAGGTATGGCCTTACCAGTGCCAAGTACATGGGACCCATCACTTCCCTATTGTAGACTTCACTCGGGAGAAGGACTTGCAAACATTTTGGCGGAGAGCTGAATCACTTCTCACACATCATCAAAAAACCTGAACTAACTGTGGAGGGTGAAATCTTCTCTTTGGTGTCATATTATAAGCAAGTAAATTATTTATCACTTTGCAGAGAAAGAAACACTCAGTATGAAGAATGTCAGTTCAAAAGACCCAGAACAAACCACAAACCAAACCAGTGTTCTCAGCTTCTGTGCAGGGTACTGGCTCTTCCTATTTGCACATTTCACTGTGTGATCACATGGACACGACAGAGTTAAGAGGTTTGCTGTGCATGCTACTTTGAGAGGGAGAAGCAGCCACAACATATCTATTTTCTCAGCAGATAAACACGATTTTTCTCCTGGTGGGTGGTTTTTGCAGTTGTGTTTGGGCAGCGAGCTTTGCATATGGATGCCAGAACACCTGCCACTCAAGGATGTATTTATAGAAACTGTAAGCTAATTAATTCCCTTAAACATCTCAGGGGTTTTTAATGACACATCATGATAGTCTGTCCAGTGAAGATTGCATCACTATTTTTTCTGGCACTTGTTTTCTTACTTGATTCCCTCTTTCTTTCTACCCTTCCTTTCTTGCCACCTGGCTGTAAAGCAAATGTTCCTGAAAAACATCTCTAGGAGCATAGGCTTGATAGGTTCAGAAAATTAGAATGGAATGGAATGGAATGGAATGGAATGGAATGGAATGGAATGGAATGGAATAGAATAGAATAGAATAGAATAGAATAGAATAGAATAGAATAGAATAGAATAGAATAGAATAGAATAGAATAGAATAGAATAGAATAGAATAGAATAGACCAGGTTGGAAAAGACCTTTGAGACCACTGAGTCCAACCTATCATCCAACACCATCTAATCAACTGAATTATGGCACCAAGTGCCTCATCCAGTCTGGTTTTAAACACTTCCAATGATGGTGACTCCACCACCTCCCTGGGCAGCACATTCCAAAGGGCAATCACTCTCTCTATGAAGAATTTCTTCCTAACATCCAGCCTGAACCTCCCCTGGCTCAGCTTGAGACTGTGTCCTCTTGTTCTTGTGCTGGTTGCCTGGGAGAAGAGACCATCCCCGAGGAGTCTACTACCTCCCTTTAGGTAGTTGTAGAGAGCAGTAAGGTCTCCCCTGAGCCTCCTCTTCTCCAGGCTAAGCAACCCCAGCTCCCTCAGCCTCTCCTCATAGGGCTGTGCTCCAAACCCCTCACCTCAGGGACACCTCCGACTAGATCAGGTTGCTCAGACCCCCATGAAGTTTGACCTTGGTTGTCTCCAGGGATAGGACCTCCACCACATTCTTTGAACATTAGTATGTGGCAGCCTTTCACAAACTTTCCCTTCCTCACTCTAGATCCCCTTGCAGTTTGGAAAGCTCACAGTTCCTCAAGGGCGCTATTTTTTTTAAAGGGTGGATATATCAAAGAAGCAACTCTATAAAAGCAGGATAAACCTTCCTAATAAATGAAAATATTGATTGTCAACATCCTATGCCAGGGATGTGTTATTTTTTGGATCATAGGTCCTTCAATCATAGAATCAATAAGGTTGGAAGAGACCTGAAGGATCATCAAGTCCAACCTGTCACCCAACACCTCATGACTACTAAACCATGGCTTCAAGTGGCACATCCAGTCCCCTCTTGAACACCTCCAGGAACTGTGACTCCACCACCTCCCTGGGTTGGATACAATAATCTGCTAATCCCTGATTGTCTCTTTAAAGAGAGAGGAACTCAAAGATGTGATAGCAAGGCATATTCTTTTCATTCTCAAGTAGGAATCAGCACAAAGGTGCACCAGAGCCTGAAGGTTCACCTGATATCACTGGTTTTTGAGAGAACAATCCTAACTTCATGCTGCAGAATAAGGCTGAAGACTTGTAAATCATAGAATCATAGAACTCATTGGGTTGGAAGGGACCCTCATAGGTCACCTTGTCCAACCCTCATGCAATGAGCAAGACTGTCTCCAACTAGATCAGGTTGCTCAGGGCCCCATCAAGTTTGACCTTGAATATCTCCAGGGATAGGACCTCCAACACACCTCTGGGAAACCTGTTCCAGCATTTCACTACCCTCATTGGGAAGAACTTCCTCCTAATGTAATGCATGACCTAAATCTATCCTGCTCTGGCTGAAAAGTTCTATGACTTTTCTAGAAGCATCCCAGTTGTGAGCTGCTTGTGGATAGCTGTAAGGTGCGATGAATAAATTGGGAAGATGTGCTGAGTGAGCAGGTAGTAATAACATCAAGCCCTTTAGTCCCACAATAATGCTAAAATGTCTGAGATTTTAATCAGGCATTATCCTGTTATGTGTGACTCTGCTTTAATTGCATAATTATTTACTTCCTGAATATGTTTGCATTTTTCCTCAGCAGATACACTCCTCAAGCTGTAGGATTTAACCAGTCTTAGTGACTGTGGTCCCCATTAGATGGCATCATCAGATGGGAATGTGCCAGTTTCAACTCACTTTCACGAGCTAGCAAAGGCAACTCATTTTCTTAATAACAAAACAATAGATTTGGCAGCAAAATGCACACAGTCACTTAGGAGTGGAAAAGAATGCATTTAGCTGGGTAGGTAATGCAGGATATAGTGCTTTGAGAAGGAATCATGGAATCATAGAATCACCAAGGTTGGAAAAGACCTCAAAGATCATCAAGTCCAACCTGTCACCCAACACCTCATGACTAACTAAACCATGGCTCCAAGTGCCACATCCAATCCCCTCTTGAACACCTCCAGGGATGGTGACTCCACCACCTCCCTGGGCAGCACATTCCAGTGGCAAATTACTCTCTCTGGGAAAAACTTTCTCCTCACCTCCACCCTGAACCTCCCCTGGTGCAGCTTGAGACTGTGTCCTCTTGTTCTGGTGCTGCTTGCCTGGGAGAAGAGACCAACTTCCCCCTGGATACAACCTTCCTTCAGGTAGTTGTAGAGAGCAATAAGGTCTCCCCTGAGCTTCCTCTTCTCCAGGCTAAAGAACCCCAGTTCCCTCAGCCTCTCCTCACAGGGCTGTGCTCGAAGCCTCTTCCCAATCTCATTGCCCTTCTCTGGACACGTTCAAGTGTCTCAATGTCCTTCTTAAATTGAGGGGCCCAGAACTGGACACAGTACTCAAGGTGTGGCCTAACCAGTGCTGTGTAGAGGGGCACAATGACTTCCCTCCTCCTGCTGGCCACACTGAATCATGGAATCACTGGATCACAGAATGGTAGGGGTTAGAAGAGACATCTGGAGGTCATCAAGTCCAACCCCCCTGCCAAAGCAGGATCACTTAGGGCAGGTCACACAGGAACGCATCCAAAAGGGTCTTGGAAGTCTGCAGAGGAGGAGACTGCAACACCTCTCTGGGCAGCCTGTTGCAGTGCTCCAGCTCCTTCACAGTAAAGACATTTTTCCTCATGTTGAGGGAGGATGTATTAGTTCATAAACAAGAATAATGACAATTTGTTCTTGTTTCTCAGCTCTGTCTCAGATTCCTTACATGGCTTTGGACAAGTGAAATGAAGAACTGTATTTCCATGTTACTTAAACATTTACTTACACCCTAACATGGTAATAGGATAGGCACAATTCTTGACCTTTAAAACCAGAAAGGGTAAGCTGCAGAATGCTGATTTTTCACCCTCAGTGCCAACATGGCTCAGTTCAGTAGACTGAGAAACTCAGTTTACCCAACCACAGTAACCCCATCAATCTCAGCCCAGTGCACTTTTGAAGGAGAAAGAGAATCTCTTTATTTTAGACATCCCTTTTGTGTTCAGGAGTTTCTGTGAGCAGTGATACTGATCTGAGCAGCACCACAGGTCTGCAGCTCTCACTCCTGGGTGTCATTCGTCTTCATGTTATCTGTGTTTGTACGTCCTGACTTCTGAGAAAATTAAATTAACAAAGTGCATGGGCTGATTTACTCTCTGGTGTCACTCCCTACTGTTTGGAATGGTGCACATGCTCAGCATGCATCTGTTCTGCAACATTAGCAAGGAGGTGTTTTCTCATCATTTTTCTCTACATAGCCCTCGGTGTTTGACGACATGGCTCAGCTGACAGAGAATTTTTGCTTGCTGGATTAGGTATCCAGCTAGCAGAGGGTTGGGGTTTTTTCCTCCCCCAGACTCAGACATACTTCTTTATTCACTTTTGTTACACTTTTCTTCTTCTAACACACACACCACAAAGGTATAAAACACGGGCTAGTCTAAACTCACTGCTTCAGATTATATTAATAAGTGGATTTAAGCTGCGCCAGGGGAGGTTTAGGTTGGATGTTAGGAAGATGTTCTCCAGGCTAAGCAACCCCAGCTCCCTCAGCCTCTCCTCACAGGGCTGTGCTCCAAACCCCTCCCCAGCTTTGTTGCCCTTCTCTGGACACCTTCCAGCAACTCAACATCTTTCCTAAACTGAGGGGCCCAGAACTGGACACAGGACTCAAGGCGAGGAGCTAACTGGCCAAAATATGACTAAACGGCTTGTATGAAAATTTTCTCACATTCTGAGGTCAAAATTCATGACAGACAAGGTTTTGTTACAGCAAAGAGTAGTTTCTTGCCCATTCTTTGTCCTCAGTAATTTCCTAAATAAAATAATTGTCACATTGGCAATCCCACAGCTGTGAAACAATCAACAGGTTTCATCATGTACTATTACAGGTTCATGGCCTCATTTCTTGTCAGGCATTGGAGCAGGCTGCCCAGGGAGGTGGTGGAGTCACCATCATCGGAGGTGTTTAGGAGGAGACTTGATAGGGTGCTTGGTTGCATGGTTTAGTTGATTAGATGGTGTTGGATGATAGGTTGGACACCATGATCTTTAAGGCCTCTTCCAACCTGGTCTGGTTTGGTCTATTCTATTCTATTCTATTCTATTCTATTCTATTCTATTCTATTCTATTCTATTCTATTCTATTCTATTCTATTCTATTCTATTCCATTCCACTCCACTCCACTCCACTCCACTCCACTCCACTCTACTCTACTCTACTCTACTCTACTCTACTCTACTCTACTCTACTCTATTCTAATATCAAAGAGTGAAGTGGAGGGAAGGTACTGCTGTCTGACAAAGCAGTTTTTAGTGTGATGCATTGAGGAATGAATGTAAAATCAAAACCTCCAGGGTTAATGTAATGAAGTCTCTTCAAGCCTGTGAGATCATAAGGCTTGATCCACTGTTTGACTGGCAGTTTCCCACATACCACTTAAGAGATGAAGAGGTCATGCTAGCATACTGGTCTAGTATGGGTACAATGACCTCATTTTGTTTCATGATGAGCACCTAAGCTGCTGCAGAGCTATCAGACAACAGGAAAGAATTTCAATGAATACTCTTTTTTCACTTCAAAATGCATGTTTCAGGAGCCAGTAGCTAAAACATGCTGATGGAAAAAGTTTGACTTGTGGCAAAGGCATGGAAGGCCAGGTTAGATGAGGTCTTGAGCAATCTGGTGTAGTAGAAGGTGTCCCTGCCCATAGCAAGAGCAATGTAACTAAATGATCCAATCTATGAATCAATGAATCTATGAGCATATGAATTGTGCCTAGGGAGTGGAGCCTAAGGGGACTGGTTTGCTCAGGTGGTTAGTTGACTCTAAGCAGATCTGAGCACGTCTCATGATGTATTTATAGGTTGGACTCCATGATCCTCGAGGTCTCTTCCAACCTTAGTTATACTGTGATACTGTGATACTTCCAAGAGGTGTTCCTGTATTTTTTGGCTCCATGATGAGATGGCACTCCTCCAGATATTTTTGGTTCAAAATGTCATATTTTGACCCAAAACTTTACATAATTGCATGTGGTCAGGAATCTGGCTGGCTCACAACCTCTAGAGTGTACAAAATGTTCCTCTTTGCCCACTGAGTCATTCCATGATGTGAGGATGTTTGACTGAGAAACTGTCTTGGCCTGTTACCATTTGGACAGTGAAGGTTATCACCTGACTAGTAGGAAACCTCATTAAAACTGTTATTTCCTAGGGAGGTGGGACCAAGATGGTCCTTGAGGTCCCTTCCGACCTGGTATTCTATGATTCTATTAATTCTATTAATTCTATATTTTTGAACTTCTTAGGGCAACAAAGCTGATGAGAGATCTTGACAATAAGTCTTATGAGTGTAAGGAGTTAACTTGGTTTTCCTCATGCTTGCCTCAACATTGTTTGTCTTGAGGTGTTTTCACACCATTGTCCCTGGAAGATAGCTGCTTATCTGTGAGACCATAAACTCTGTGATTATGGCAGCTGATAACCAGACAAGGCCACAGGTTCCACATTCAAGAGTGCTGGGATGTAAGGTGGAGCTCACTGTGGCAGTTTTATGGGTCTTTTGATGGAGAGGACCCTCAGAGATGACTGACACAGCAGTTTAGAGCTGAGAGTGCACAGCTTGCTCTGGGTCTGGGGCTAACATACACAACTTACCAGTGCTGACACCAGTGAAACGTGGTGTAACCATGGCAACGGCATGAGGAGCTGTGACCACATATTAGATTGGAAGAGATATAAAACCTCAAAGGTAACAGGGAAGTTTGGAGCTCTTCCATCAATCAAGGCCTTCAGGACCAGTGAGACATCATCTGGATCCACAGTGGTAACTGTCTCTGGTTTTGCTCTCTCTTGTGTTTTTCCACCTTTTCTGTATTTCTTTTACCTCCACACATGTAAGCAAAATAAAGTTCAAGTCCTTTTCCCAAACAACTGCTCAGCTCCTGCTTGCTTTGTTTTGGGAGATCCACGAAAGAACCATTTCTTCCACAAAAGTATATTGAGTCACAGAGGAGCAGCTGAGGCAATGGGGTTTGTTTAGCCTGGAGAAAAGGAGGTAGAGGGAAGATTTCATTGCTCTCTTCAACTTCCCCAAAGAAGGTTACAGACACCTGGGTGTTGTTTCCTTCTGACAAATCACAACTGACAGGACAAGAGGAAAAGGCATCAATTTATGCCAGGGGAGGTTTAGGTTTGACATTAGGAAAAAATTCTATAGCCAAAAGGTTTTCAAAGACTGGCACAGGCTGTCCAGGGAAGTGGTTGAATTGCCATTCCTGGAGATGTTTAAAAGCTGTCCACACATGGTGCTCAAGGATGTGTGTAGTAGTAGTGCTGGTTTGATTTGATGATGTTGGTCTCTTCTCCTAGGCAGCCAGCACCAGAGCAAGAGGACACAGCCTCAGGCTGCGCCAGGGGAGGTTTAGGCTGGATGTTAGGAAGAAGTTCCTCAGAGAAAGAGAGATTGGCCATTAGAATGTGCTGCCCAGGGAGGTGGTGGAGTCACCATCACTGGAGGTGTTCAGGAGGAGACTTAATGGAGTGCTTGGTGCCATGGTTTAGTTGTTTCAGTGGGTTCGGTTGGTTGATAGGTTGGACACGATGATCTTGAAGGCCTCTTCCAACCTGGTCTGGTCTATTCTATTCTATTCTATTCTATTCTATTCTATTCTATTCTATTCTATTCTATTCTACTCTACTCCTATTCTATTCTATTCTATTCTATTCTATTCTATTCTATTCTATTCTATTCTATTCTATTCTATTCTATTCTATTCTACTCTGTTCTGTTCTGTTCTGTTCTATCTTAGAGGTCTTTTTCAATCATGGTGATTCTGTGATTCCATCCTAGTGAAGGCACTGTGAAACCCAGAAAGAAAACAGATTACAGCTGTCAGTATCTTGAATGAAAACTGCATGAACAGTCCCACAGAACGACTCACTGAAGCTGTGAAACTCACTTTGAGATGAAATGTTGGTGCCAAAAACATGAGTCTTGGGGTTATTTTTGCCAGTGAATCTTTTGTGTTCTGTCTCAGAAACTGCATAGCCATGATAAAGACTTTTAAATAACTCCAGTACTTTTGTTCCCCCAGCAAAGTCGTCTCTAGCTTTTGATTGTCAAAAGCATTTAGGTAATGAACACCCATTGATTGCCCCATAAAGGAATACACAGAAAGAGAGATTCTCAGGTCTGATTTCCAAATCCTTCTACTTAAATGGTAGCAATAAAAAAAAAGAGCATTCATGAATTGCCCGTTGGAGACAGCTCAGTTAAGACATTTTGTATTGCTTTTATTTTGACTTAATGGGCATGCTGTTGAGGCCAGAGTCTTGGTGGGATGCAAGCTGTCTAAGTGGATGCCGAGAATCCCTTAGGCAGGAACTGGAGAGAAGCCAAAGTGGAAGGCAGGCAGGTGAGCAGGCAGTATTCTGGCTCTCACAAAAGAGCAGGTACTCTGAACTGTAGATCAAAACTCCTCACATCCAAGTGGAAGCTTTCCATTAAGCTCCAGAAGAACTATAGCAGCCCTTGTGTTCACAGCTGTGACCAAATTAAGGACCCAGTGCCTTCAGTCTTTGCCAGCAGTATGCTTCCATCAAAGAATAGCCGCAAGACTGACTAAAGCATGGCAAGATGTGTGACAGGCAAAGCCTCCAGCAGGCCCTCTGCTTATCCTAACAAAGACAAGGCTAAGCAGGGTGGGCAGGATGGGATTTCATCACAATCTGCAAGGAAATAGAATAGAATAGAATAGAATAGAATAGAATAGAATAGAATAGAATAGAATAGAATAGAATAGAATACATGAATAGAATACATGAATAGAATAGAATAGAATAGAATAGAATAGAATAGAATAGAATAGAATAGAATAGAATAGAATACATGAATCGAATACATGAATAGAATAGAATAGAATAGAATAGAATAGAATAGAATAGAATAGAATAGAATAGAATAGGAATGGAATGGAATGGAATGGAATGGAATGGAATGGAATGGAATGGAATGGAATGGAATGGACCACGTTGGAAGAGACCTTCAAGATCATCGTGTCCAACCTATCAACCAATCCAACACCACCTAAACAACTAAACCATGACACCAAGCACCCCATCAAGTCTCCTCCTGAACACCTCCAATGATGGTGACTCCACCACCTCCCAGGGCAGCCCATTCCAATGGGCAATCACAACTACATGAGGAGCAGCAATGTTCCCCATGCCAGGTTGGACAGGGCCTTCAGCAACCTGATTTAGTGGGAGATGTCTCTGCCCAGGGTAACAGGCTTGGAGCTTGATGATCTTTAAGGTCCCTTCCATTCCAAAACATTCTATGATTCCATGGATGTCATTACAAAACACTTGTCAGCAGAGCAGATGGATGTATACGAAGAGCTGAGGTCTGGAAATGGAAACAGAGCAAATTTAGACTAGGAATTAGATACAAATATTTAGCAGCAATGTGTCATATAGGGCTTTTTTTACCATGTCATATCTGTTTCTGATGGGGAATTAAAATTACAATTGCCATTTTATTTCATGTTGGTTGACCTGAATGAGAGGATCGATTTTGTTTTGACACTGACCTAAATTATTTTGCTTCAGATCAATATTAAATATTTATGATGTAAAATAGCATCTTGCCACAGACAAATATTGCCTCCATAGAACATTTTTCTTCTTTTATAAGATGAGGATTCTGGTTGGACATGTATTCTCTAATGCATTTTCTGGAATCCTAAGACTCACCTGAGCCAATGCATGATGTTAATGGCTTTATTTCCCCTCCTCCTCCCGCCCTGCTTGGTGCCTGCCTGCCTGTCTGCTATGCAGATGGGAGACAAAACTGGATGGAGAAAATAAGATGAAGTTTGATGCTGATATAGAACTAAGCAGCCAATTTCTATGCAATTTAGGTGTTTTAATGAAATATATCCCTAACTGCCACATAAAACAGTGATTGGCCATTGGAATGGGCTGCCCAGGGAGGTGGTGGAGTGGTGGAGTTGCCATCACTGGAGGTGTCAAGGAAGAGACTGGATGGGATGCTTGGTGCCAGGGTTTAGTTGATTAGAAGGTGTTGGGTGATAGGTTGGACTCGATCTCAAAGGTCTCTTCCAACCTGGTTAATTCTATTCTATTCTATTCTATTCTATTCTATTCTATTCTATTCTATTCTATTCTATTCTATTCTATAATGGAATGGAATGGAATGGAAAGGAAAGGAATGGAATGGAATGGAATGGAATGGAATGGAATGGAATGGAATGGAATGGAATGGAATGGAATGGAATGGACTAGACTAGAATAGAATAGAATAGAAGTAGGGATTGTAACTCAACCACTTCTGTTGTAAACAAGGGCAGCTGCTGGGTTTGTGTGCCCAGCGAGTTGAACTGGTTGAGTTACAATCCCTACCATCTATTCCATTCCATTCCATTCCATTCCATTCCATTCCATTCCATTCCATTCCATTCCATTCCATTCCATTCCATTCCATTCCATTCCATTCCATTCCACCCTGCCCTGCCCTGCCCTGTTCTACTTCTGCCGTTAAGGGCTTCTGGGACTTCTTCTGTTAAGGACACTCAAAGGCTGCAGGGCTGGGGATTCTACAATGTTATAATAAAGGACTTCTGAGATTCTCAACCCTCTGCATTTCTGGAATCTCGTTATGCAGCAGTGGAGTTCATGCCTCGTTTCCCACCCAATGGGCCTCTGTTATCAGGGGTGACTACAGCTACATCAGCACCCTGAAATGCTGGTGCCATACCCTTTCCTTTCTTGCACCCAAATATTTGTTAGAATGGGAGCGCAGGAAATTTGCCTTTCCTGTTGTGAACCATTTAGTCCAAATACCATTCCTATATTTCCATTCAGTTTGACAGTTTCAATTAATTTAGAATGTAAAAGAATTCAGAAACTCTTTTCATCTGCAAGGGGAAAAAAAAAAATCTGACATTATTATTGATTGTCTTGTACTTAGAAGTGGATTTGCTAAGAACAGTTTGAATCCAAAAGAAATTCTTAAGCTTTCAAGTAGTTTTTTTCTTTTAACCTGATCAAAGTCCTGGAATTTTCAAATATTTTATGAAACAAAATGTTCTGAAGATTTTTATTTTCTTCTTTACTTAAATTTGCCTTCCTTATCATGAATAATTTTGATGTGATAGGGAGCATTTTGAACAAGCTCTTGTTCAAAAGGTGTTCATTTATATTCCCAGAAACCTAGTCAGTTTTAATCTGCTTTCAGAGAAAGGAAACGAGGCTGGGGAGAGGTCTGGAGCACAGCCCTGTGAGGAGAGGCTGAGGGAGCTGGGGTTGCTTAGCCTGGAGAAGAGGAGGCTCAGGGGAGACCTTACTGCTCTCTACAACTATCTGAAGGGAGGTTGTATCCAGGGGGCAGTTGGTCTCTTCCCCCAGGGAACCAGCACCAGAACAAGAGGACACAGTCTTAAGCTGTGCCAGGGAAGTTTAGGCTGGAAGTGAGGAAAAAGTTCTTCACAGAGAGAGTTGTTAGCCATCGGACTGTGCTGCCCAGGGACGTGTTGGAGTCACCATCCATGGAGGTGTTCAGAAAAGGATTGGATGTGGCACTTGGAGCCATGGTTTAGTTAGTCATGAGGTGTTGGGTGACAGGTTGGACTTGATGATCTTTGAGGTCTTTTCCAACCTTGGTGATTCTATGATTCCATGATTCCTTCTCAAAGCACTATATCCTGCATTACCTATCCAGCTAAATGCAAGGAGGCTGGGGAGAGGTCTGGAGCACAGCCCTGTGAGGAGAGGCTGAGGGAGCTGGGGTTGTTTAGCTTGGAGAAGAGGAGGCTCAGGGGAGGCCTTATTGCTGTCTACAATTTCCTGAAGGGAGGTTGTAGCCAGGAAGGGGTTGGTCTCTTCTCCCAGGCAACCAGCACCAGAACAAGAGGACACAGTCTTAAGCTGTGTCAGGGAAGTTTAGGCTGGAAGTGAAGAAAAAGTTCTTCACCAAGCGAGTCATTCGTCATTGGAATGTGCTGCCCAGGGAGGTGGTGGAGTCACCATCCCTGGAGGTGTTCAAGAATGGATTGGACGTGGCAGTTGGTGCCATGGTCTAGTCATGAGGTCTGTGATGACAGGTTGGACTCAATGATCCTCGAGGTCTCTTCTAACCTTAGTGATACTGTGATACTGTTATTCACTGTGGAAAAAAACAACCCAAACCCAAAACAAAACAACAAAAGCTAACCCCAGAACGGTTAGCAGAGCGCGAATTTGGCCTCGCAATATTTTCTCTGAGGACATAGCAATTTTCTCACAAACAAAATCTCAGCTCGTTTATCAAATAAATTGTTATAAATCAGCTCTCATGGTAGATTTTCCGTAATGGGAGCATATAAAATATGTAAATATGTGTTTATAACTGTATTCATGCATCCTCTTTTGTATGATGGTGTTGATTTAGCACTCCCCATTTGCTTTCTCCAGTGGCTTTGTGCCTAATTATTCATTCAAACTGTGCATTATTCAAAGGATGGCCTGTTGCTTTAATTTCTGCTTTAATTTCTTCCTTTACACTTAACATCACCATGACAGTTTTGCCAATGAAGAAGTTAGGCAATATTTAAGTCTCCAATATCAGTGCATGACTTCACTGTCCTCATCCCACCCCTCCACAGGCCGAGCAAAGTCAGCAGCTGTTTCTGCCCAAACTTGCAGTTCCAAACCAAAACAAATAGTGTGACTTTGAATTCCAAGTGCTGTAGCAAGTTCAGGTTTTGTGCTGTCATCTCCAAGACCCTGCCAAGATACACAGACAGAGAGAGCTTGTGCCTCAGAACAAGCTTTGACTGATTGACACTAAAAAAACAGCTTTCTACAAAACCCAGGCACTTTCTAGACATGCAGAGCAGTTGCCAGATATCAGATGTTTTGGAGGATGTGACTTCTGTGTTTTCTGACTTATTGGAGAGTTTCATCAGGAGTATCTGTTGAGGGAAATAAATAACTTTCAAGGAATGTGAGGGAGGGGAAGAATTGTATGTTTTTGAGAAGGATTAGATCACAGTGATGAGGCTTTTCACAAGGGCTTCAGTGGTAGGATGAGGGGGGGAATGGCTTTGATCTGAAATAGAGGAGATTTAGACCAGATATTAGAAAGAAATTCTTTACAGTGATGGTGGAGACATGCTGGAACATATTGCCCAGGGAAATTGTGGAAGCCTCATCCTTAGAAGTGCTTGGGAGCAAGTTTTAAGCAACCTGGTCTAGTAGGAGGTGTCCCTGCCCATGGCAGCAGGATTGGAACTAGATGATCTTTCAGGTGTTTTCCAACCCAAACCATTCTATGACTCCATGACACTGTGCATGGATTTTTCAGAAGTCCTGATTATTTACAGTTCCACCAGAAATGGACAGAAACTGCAGCTGCTCAGCACCTCTGTAAAATCAGAACCTCTGGGACTCAGAACAGTAAAGGTAATTATGCTATCAATGACAGGATTACTAGGCCTATAAATCCTTTTACTTCACTGTTGTCCTCTGAAATCTGTATCCTTGGTCTGCTTATATTCAGCTTTCTACTAAAAACACACACACATGAACAACAAGAAAAAAATCACACACAAAAAAAAAAACCACCAGAAGATAAAACCTCTAAATCTGGACAAGAAAACTAACTTCTGTACAGCTCTGAAATGGGAACAGCATCTGTGTTCAGTTGGTTTGGTTCTGCTAGAGCTACCTCCTCTTGATGATGGCCATGAGGAAGACACGAGGGCTGGACCACCTTGCCTATGGTGATGAGGTGAGAGAGTTTGGTCTGTCCAGCCTGGAGAAGAGAAGGCTCTGGGGAGACCTTACAGTGGCTTTCTAGTATCTGAAGGGGGCTACATGAAAGCTGGGAGGAGGCTTGTAGCAATAGGACAAGAGGCAACGGATTGAAACTTGAGGAGGGGAGATTTGGACTGGAGGCTAAGTCTAAGAAGAGACTCTGAGTGTGCTGAGACACTGGAACAGGTTGTTCACAGATAGATTGTGAATGCTTCACCCCTGGCAGCGTTCAAAGCCAGGCTGGATGAGCCTTTGAGCAACATGACCTAGTGGAAGGTGTCCCTGCCCATGGCAGGGGGATTGGAACTTGATGATATTTGAGGTTCCTGCCAACCCAAACCATTCTATGAATTATGATTCTGTGCATCCTTGGTAAAATAACTTGAAAGTGAGCTTCCTACTTCGAAGGTTTTTAGACTAGTGCCTATTCTGAACAGGAGTGTAACATCAAAGGTCTCCAAAGTGTTTCTAAATTAGTAACCTAGGCTGGAACTGGAAGGGATTATGTCAGCAGGATTTGTCATTCATTTCCTAGCAACTCAGAGCACAGTATGCTTTTCAGCCCAGCCTTCCCAGTGTTTCAAAACAGTCTTTTTGAACTAGAATACTTCAACAGTAAGAGGAGGCTGAGGGGAGACATTTGTGACCTCCACAACTACCTCAAAGGAGGCTGGAGGGAGGTGAGGGTTGGTGTCTTCTCACGTGCAACAAGTGACAGGACAAGAGGAGATGGACTCAAGTAGTTCAGGTTAGATAGTAGGAAAAATTTCACAGAAATGATTCTGAAGCATTGGGACAGGATTCCCAGGCAAGTGGTGGAGTCACCATCCCTGGAGGTATTTCAAAGACACATGGATATAGTGCTCAGGGACATGGTTTAGCAGCAGTGGCTTAGCAATAGTGGTGGGATTCTGAGGTCTAGGTGAGTGCTTGGACTTGATCATAGAAGCACAGAATCACAGAATCATAGAATCAATTAGGTTGGAAAAGACCTCAGAGGTCATCATGTCCAACCTGTCACCCAACACTTCATGACAACAGAACCATGGCTTCAAGTGCCACGTCCAATCCTTTTTTGATCACCTCAAAGGTGTCTGCCAACCTCAACAGTTCTGGGGTTGTGTGGTCAAAAAGCAAAGCTCCTCAACATGAAGATGGAAGGGGCTAATTTTAGAATTAATATTAGAAATTAATTCTTTATGGTGAGAGTGGTGAGACACTGCAACAGGTTTCCCAGGGAAGCTGTGCATGCCCCTGCCTGGAAGTGTTCAAGGCCAGGCTGGATGGAACCTTGAGCAACCTGGTGTAGTGGGAGGTGTCCCATCCCATGGCAGAGGAGAGGCTCAGGGGAGACCTTATTGCTCTCTACAACTACCTGAAGGGAGGTTGTAGCCAGGTGGGGGTTGGTCTCTTCTCCCAGGCAACCAGCACCAGAACAAGAGGACACAGCCTCAAGCTGCACCAGGGGAGGTTCAGACTAGATGTTAGGAAGAAGTTCTTTACAGAGGGAGTGATTGCCCATTGGAATGTGCTGCCTGGGGAGGTGGTAGTGTCACCACCAAGTCACCATCATTGGAGGTGTTTAGAAGGAGACTTGATAGGGTGCTTGGTTGCATGGTTTAGATGATTAGGTAGTGTTGGTTGATGGGTTGGACTTGATGATCATGAAGGTCTCTTCCAACATGGTCTCATCTCGTCTCGTCTCGTCTCGTCTCGTCTCGTCTCTTCTCTTCTCTTCTCTTCTCTTCTCTTCTCTTCTCTTCTCTTCTCTTCTCTTCTCTTCTCTTCTCTTCTCTTCTCTTCTCTTCTCTTCTCTTCTCTTCTCTTCTCTTTTCTCTTCTACTCTACTCTACTCTACTCTACTCTACTCTACTCTACTCTATTCTACAAATTAAATCAATAATAATTAGATGATCATGAAGGTCCCTTTCAGCCCAAGCCATTCTATGATTTGTGAGTGGCCACTGACTCCTTTGCCTGTAAAGAGTTCCAGTTCTAATGAACCCACAAAAAAATGTTTCATCATTGAACTCCCTGACTTGTTCCTAACCCCAGAAACCTGTTCCAGTGAAATAGTGAGTGCAACACCAGCTGATACACAGACACCCTCTCAGCACATGCATTTCTCACCTCATTCACTTCACTGCATTCCTTGCCAGCAGGCTTTTGATTTCCAGATTGGTTTTTTTGTGTGGAAAAAATGCAGCTCTCCAATGTCAGCTTTCACCCTGCCTCTGTCCTTTTTTATTCTGTGTGCTTTTTAATTAGGTGGTGCAGTTTGTTCTCCTTAAATCAGCATGATGTGTTAGAAACTCTGTGTTTAGTGCCAAAAATTTGTTAGTAAAATGACATTTGATTCCCAGTGAATTCTGTTGTACTCACTTCATCATGGTGCACCCTGTGACAGTTTAGACAACAGGTTCTGGAGAGCAAGTCTTGTGGGGAATGGCTGAGGGAACTGGGTTTGTTTAACCTGATAAAGAGGAAGGTAAAGTGAGACCTCATGGCTCTCTACAAGCTGAACAGAGGTTGGAGTGAGATAGAGGTCACTTCTCCCTACTATCAGGTGATAGAACAAGAGGAAATGGCTTGAAACTGTACCAGTGGAGGGTGCCCAGGGATGCAATGGAGTCACTGCCCTCGGAGGTGTTCAAGAAACTTGTGGACATGGCACTTTGGACATCGTTTAAAGGCCTTGGTGGTCTTAGGTTGATGGTTGGGCTCAATGGTCTCAGAGGTCCTTTACAACTGAAACAGTTCTATGATTCTGTGATCTTTGGTGACTTCATGCTTTGCCGTGACAGCTTGCATGTCTCTCCCAAAGACAGATCTCAACCTTTTCCTCTTCCATCCATATTCCGGGGCACTTCAGAAATTAGAGAGCAGAACGTGCTGACCCTCTTTGTGCCATTAGCAGGGAGACTTCTCCCTCTGTGGAACAGCACTTGCTAAATCAGGTTCAATTAGCTGTCTCTGGGCTTGACCTACAATTCTCTGCATATTTGGTTCATTTCAGGGAGTGTGCAAATGTTAGAAGAAATCTCATTCCTCAGCAGCATTAATACAGACTATGGGTTTGCTGCCCTGTTTACAGGACCCTCACGTTTTGTAAAGAACCATCTGATAAGAAGTGAGGGAATGCAAGAAAGAAAACATAATGCATGAATTTTCCTTCACATAAAGAATGCATTAAGCAAAAATTCTCAGCAGCCCTCATGGGGAAGAATTTCTTCCTAACATCCAATCTCAATCTACTCATTTCTATTTTTTTTCATTCCCCCTGGTCCTATCATTACCTGGCACCCTAAAAAGTTCCTCACCTGCCCCTTTTTCCCCTCAAATCCCACAGCACCTGGGCTCTATTGGAGTCTCCTCCCACCCCAGGTGTGGCCACTTTGCCCTCCCCACCCACTCCCCTATTTAATCCCTTCCAGGAAGGGCAGAAGCCCTAAGCTGAGCCCATCTGGGCTGGAGGATCCTCCTCTCATCTCTGGTGAGTGCCCCTGGTGCACACTGGGTGATGGTGGTGGTGACAACAAAGGCCGGGGGGCCTGGTGGCCCCCCGGTTGTTAGGGACAACATTGATTGCTACTCCAATATCCTCCACTGGTGCTGGCTGGGGCTGAGCTCCTCTGTGGGGTATGGGAGCAGCTCTCTTGTAGAATCACAGAACAGTTTGGGTTGGAAGAGACCTGAAATATCAGCTAGTTCTAGCCCTCCACCATGGGAAGAGACATCTGCCACTAGGCTGGGTTGCTCAAGGCCTTTTTCAGTCCAGCCTTGTGATTGAGTGAAGTCAGATGGATGTGTTCTGCAACCAAATAGTTTTAAGAGCAATTTGAGATCCTTCTGAATCACAGAATCACCATGGTTGGAGAAGACTTTTAAACATCATCAAGCCCAACATTATCTCACTCTACCAAACAAAAGGGAGTGTTATAAAAAATGTAGCGAAAGAAGGATGGTGTTTTAATGCAGAAGAATGATTTCTATTTGAAATTACTGCTTTTAGTTCAGCAGAGAATTGTCTTAATGTAGAATAGAAATAATGAGTTATTCAAACACAGCACTGGTTAAATATCAGGCATCTTTGCTTTTAGTTAACTTATTTTCTCCCCCTGGAACGGTGAGCAGCTGTGTTACAACACAGCCAACTCCTCACCAGTAATAAAGACATTTCAGTGGGCTGGCTGTTAAAATCCTGGATTGGTGGGGGCTTCAATCAGGATGTCAGAATCATAAAATCATAGAATGGCTTGAGTTTTAAGGCACCCTTAAAGATTATTTAATTCCAACCTCCCTGCCATGGGCAGGGATATCTCCCACTAGAATATTATTATTAGAATAGCATAGAATAAACCAGGTCAGAAGAGACCTTCAAGATCATTGCATCCAACCCATCAACCAATCCAACCCACCTAAACAACTAAACCATGGCACCAAGCACCCTATCAAGTCTCCTCCTCAACACCTCCAGTGATGGTGACTCCACCACCTCCCCGGGCAGCCCATTCCAATGGGCAATCACTCTCTCTGTGTAGAACTTCTTCCTACCATCCAGCCTAAACCTCCCCTGGTGCAGCCTGAGACTGTGTCCTCTTGTTCTGTTGCTCAAAGCCTCATCCAGCCTGGTCCTTATCACTTCCAGGGGTGAGGTGTGCACAATTTCTCTGGGCAGTCTGTCCAGTGTCTTATTGTAAAGAATTTCTTCTCACTGTCCAATCTAAACCTACCCTGCTCCAGTTTCAAACCTTTCACCCTCGTTCTATCACCACAAAGCCTTCTAAACAGTCCCTCCCAAGCCTTCCTGTGGGTCCCCTTCAGACAGTAAAATGTAGTTGTAATACATTGAAATGTAGTCACCACCTTCTCTGGAATGCAACATTTTGTTGCAGGCACATCAAGAACATTTGATCCTTTGCAGTTTCCTGCTGACACAGGAACTGTTGACTTCCAGCATCAAGATGTTAATGTGATTTCCATTCCTACTGAGTTAACTTGAGCATATACACCATTGTTTAATGAAATGCTTTTAAGACAGGTGCCCTTTTCCAGCTCAACATGAGGGGAAAGTGTGGATTAAATCACTTCCTACCCTGCCAGCTTCTGTGGATATGTGCAAAGCTGATATAGGTGTTATGATAAATGGAGTATCCTTTATGTATGATTTCTGGGTGGGGAGTTTTTAGGAAGGGATTTTTTGACAGAGGTAATACGAGCCTGTTTAAAAAGAGGTAATCATTTGACTCACACCTGGGTTATTGATAAGAGCAGGAGACTGGGCAGGGCACTTCAGGACATTATTTAATGGCCATGGTGTTCTTAGGCTGACAGCTGTACTCAATAATCTTGGAAGTCTCTTCCACATGAAACAAACCTATGATTCTGCTGTAGCATATTGAAGGCTTGTACTGGAGACAAGAACCAACCCTGTGGCTTTCTCCTCTAGTTGCCTGGCCACCACAGCATTGCCAGTGAGTTTTATCTGTCTAGGTGCACACAACCCCTTTTTGTGTCCCTGTTTAAGAAGAGCAGGTGGAGGGAAGTTCTCCTTCCCCTCTACTCTAGTAAGGCATCAGCTAGAGTATTCATTTCTGGGGCACCTCAGTAAGAAAAAGGGCAGAGAACTACTAGAGTCCAATATAGGCTACCAGGATGATTAAGGGACAGGAATGTCTGATGAGGAAAGGCTGACAGACCTGCTGCTGTTTATCCTGAAGAAGGCTGAGAGGGGATCTTATTAATTTGGGTGTCAAGAAGAAGGGGTTAGTCTCTTTTCAACAGTGTCCAGTAGCAGGATGAGGGGCAAGGGACACAAACTGGACCACAGGAAGTTCAGCCTCAACATGAGGATGTGATGGTGCTGGAGCCCTGGAGCAGGCTGCCCAGAGAGGTTGTGAAGACTCCTTTGCTGGAGACTTTTCAAACCCACCTGGACATGTTCCTGTGTGGCCTGCCCTAGATGATCCTGGTAAGGGGGGTTAGAATCAGTGATCTCCAGAGGTAATTTCCAACCTTACCATTCTGTGATCTCATTCATTCTGTAGCTCCATCCAAGCCCAGATTTAGTAGAAACAAAGCAGTAACTGCTGCTGTATTCCGAGCTGAACTGAGCTTTGTCATCTGTGGATGTCAGGGGCAAGGACACAATGCAGGGAAGTTTTTTATCTGCCTGCTGGGAGAGTTTCCACCCTGATGGAAAAAATTGCCTGTAATGATGTTTTTCTTCTGGGGGAAAGAATGCATCCTGATGCAGGCTACCTGTTGCTCAACAGCACTGCTGTTATCATCAGGGGAGCATAAACCCTGCTGTTAAAAGGTGACAGAGAACACTGCCAAGGCATTGTCCCAGCACTTCAGAGATTTCCTATTGAAATACCCTTGGAAGCCCAGCCCCCATTTTTGGCATTAGGAAGGATTAAAACAAATTCCAGCCTGTGTTTTTTTCATTGTTTAAGAACACCCTTAGCTCTTTGCTCATCCTCTCTGGACTTCTACCACAGATCCTCTGAATTTTCCCTACATTTTTTCAGTTAGAATACATAGAATAGAATAAACCAGGTTGGAAGAGACCTTCAGGATCATCATGTCCAACCCACCTAAACAACTAAACCATGGCACCAAGTACCCCATCGAGTCTCCTGAACACCTCCAATGATGGTGACTCCACACCTCCCTGGGCAGCACATTCCAGTGGCCAATCTCTCTCTCTATGAGGAACTTCTTCCTAGCATCCAGTCTAAACCTCCCCTGGTGCAGCTTGAGACTGTGTCCTCTTGTTCTGGTTGCCTGGGAGAAGAGACCAACCTCCAGCTGGCTACAGCCTCCCTTCAGGTAGTTGTAGAGAGCAATGAGGTCTCCCCTGGGTCTTCTCTTCTCCAGGCTAAGCAACCCCAGCTCTCTCAGCCTCTCCTCACAGGGCTGTGTTCCAAACCCCTCCCCAGCTTTGTTGCCCTTCTCTGGACTCGTTCCAGCAAGTCAACATCTTTCCTAAGTTGAGGGGCCCAGAACTGGACTCAGGACTCAAGGTGTGGCCTGACCAGGGCAGTGTAGAGGGGCAGAATGACCTCCCTGCTCCTGCTGGCCACACTGTTCCTGATGCAGGCCAGGATGCCATTGGCCCTCTTGGCTGCCTGGGCACACTGCAGGCTCATGTTCAGTCTACCACTGGCCAGTACCCCCAGGTCCCTCTCTGCCTGGCTGCTCTCCAGCCACTCTGATCCCAGCCTGTAGCACTGCATGGGGTTGTTGTGGCCAGTGTGCAGAACCCAGCACTTGGATGTGCTCAATCTCCTGCCCTTGGATTCTGCCCATCTGCCCAGCCTGTTGAGGTCCCTCAATGTTGTTTCTTGAAGGACATTTCAGAGAGTACCATCGTATCTGAAACAGCATAGAGAGAGTCTTAAACCTACTCTCTGCACAGATGCAGAGATCCTGTAGGCCATTTCTCTTTACTTTTGGTCTTCCTTCTTTCTTTTTGGTTGGGGGTTGGGTTATTTTTAGTCTTCTGTTGTTGGTGAGTTGGGGTGGGTTTTTGTACCAGACTTTATTTTGCTTTTGCTTTCCTCACGCTCCCCTCTCCCATTCCCAATCCCTTTTGTTGCTAAATGATTAAATTATTATCAAATGGGCAGAGCACTTTTCAGCACTTTTGTTGCTATGGTGACTGGATGTGAAGGCCAGAGAAGGAATAGAATTTAAGCATCAGAAAGAAAATTGAATCAAACTTCTTTGGCTATTAGAGAACTCTGCCCACAATTCACTTTTCTCAATGAAGTTATTTTTATGCAAGGGAAAATAAACTCTGGGAGGAAAAAAAACAAACCAGACCCAAACTTTTCTGTGCTTTACTGTGTCAGTTTAATGAAGATTTTTTTTTTTTTAATGTTGTTTTTAAGGGACCAAGTGGTTTTTATTTGGTCAGAATCCTGTCCCTCTTTTAGTTTGTGGTTTGGAGTGGGCTTGCTTTCTGCACTCTCAGACTTGGACTGGGAAATTCACAATTCAAGTCACCAGCTGTGACTTCTTCTGCAAGCTAAACCCATGGCTGCATGACCAGCAGTGTTTGTATTCATGAAAGAGGGGAGCTGGAGGAGGAGGAGGAGAAGTTGGAAGAGAAGCACTGTGGAAGTTTCCTCACTGGCTTATATTACATTCTAAAGTGTTTCTTTTTTCTCCTTCTTGTTTCTAGTTACATCTAGTTTAGAGATGGGGGAAAAAAGCAGACATGGAATGGTTTTCTGTTCTTTTAAATCTTCTCTACAGAAATGAGCAGTATTTCTTCAATGAGCTCTCACTCCACCACAGCAGAAAGGGTGCTGATTAAGGCCATGGAAAGACCTGGAGGCACAAAAAAAGAGCCAGAGCCATCTAGAGAGGACTCAGCTCTTGACCTCATCAACTCTGAAAGACCTTTATTCCATTTTAGAGCTGTATTTACTGTCACCATCCAGAAGCAAATCTCCTGCCCATCCTTCTCTACTTCTCCCCAGGTAAGCCTTCCATAATGAGAATAGTCAAGACTTTATTGCTCTCTACAACTGCCTGAAGGGAGGTTGTAGACAGGTGGGGATGGGTCTCTTCTCCCAGGCAACCAACACCAGAACAAGGGGACACAGTCTCAAGCTGTGCCAGGGGAGGTTTAGGCTGGATGTTAGGAAGAAATTCTTCATAGAGAGAGTGATTGGCCGTTGGAATGTGCTGCCCAGGGAGGTGGTGGAGTCACCATCACTGGAGGTGTTTAGCAGGAGACTGGATGGGGTGCTTGGTGCCATGGTTTAGTTGATCAGATGGTGTTGGGTGATAGGTTGGACTCAATGATCTCAAAGGTCTCTTCCAGCCTATTCTATTCACCAGGGCTGGGTTTGTAGAGCTCTGAGAAGACAGATCTTTTTCCCATTTGAAAGTTCAGTGCCTTCATTGATACAACTCTCTGCCAGGTGGCTAGAAGGGAGGGGACAACATAGTAGAGCAATTTGCTAATTCTCCCAAATAATCCTTCATTTTAATTTGGTTTTGGGTTTTGTTGGTGGTGGTTTGGGTTGGGTTGTTTGATTTAGGGGTCTGGGGATTGTGGTGGTGGTTTTATTGTTGTGGGTTGGGTTTTTTTCAGTGTGCTGAATTACTTTACAAGGTTAAACTCATTAATGATGTTAAGTACTACAAACACCCATTAGCTTTTATATTCTCCTTATATTTCTATGTAGTTCAGAACTTGCAAGCTTTATTTCTAGAAGAATAATTTGGGTTTATTACTTCTGTTGTAATCAAAAGTAATGTTTTAGCTAATTTTAGTGGGGGGAGAGAACATCTGGATGTTGGTTGGATTTCTTTCTTACCATTGGAATGTAACTAACCACACAATTTCTTTCCTTACTTTTCCTCTTTCTTTCTTTCTTTCTTTTTTTGTTGCCACTGTGACACCTTTGCCAGGCACGTGGTGTTGGAATGATTGTGATGGGAAATAAATTGGCTGCTTACTCTTTCCAGCATGAGGAGCTGACAGGTTGGATAGCACCCAAGGGAACGGGATGGGTTTTAAGGTTTAGGACCTAATGCAATTTTTGGAGTACCTAAATGACAAGAGTTGAAGGATTGTAATATTTCTGTCCCTGCAAAAGCCTTGTTTTGCTTTCTGCAGCCTTGATTCTCTAACTGACCAAACACTGAGAAATGTTGAAGGTAAGGCAAGGGTAATCAGCCATCTTACTGTTATTTGTCAATAAGTCATTTGTGCTTGTTTGAAAGTTAAGAAGCTCTGCCCATCTGGAATGGTGAAATCCAGGTAGTAGGCAGCATCTCCCTGCATGAGGAAAACAGTCTTGAACTGCTGCTCCTGGGCAGATGTTTCATTCTAGGAGGAAGTGTTGATCCTGTTTTGGATGTCAGTCACAGAAATATTCAGGCTGGAAAAGACCCTTAATCTGTGAGAGCAAATCCTGTTTGGGTAGGTCCCTTAAACCCAGCTTTTCCTGACCAGTTTCTCATTTCCTGGGCTGAACTTGTAAGTTTTTCATTCTAATTCAAGGCAGAAGGACTGTACTTCAGCAGGGGACTTGATTTTAGCTGTGCTTTGCTTCAGAATAGAATAGAATTGACCAGGTTGGAAAAGACCTTTGAGATCGAGTCCAACCTAACATCCAATATGATCTAATCAACTAAACCATGGCACCAAGCACTCCATCCAGTCTCTTCCTAAACACCTCCAAGGATGGTGACTCCACCACCTCCCTGGGCAGCACATTCCAATGGCCAATCTCTCTTTCTAGGAAGAATTTCTTCCTAACATCCAACCTAAACCTCCCCTGGTGCAGCTTGAGACTGTGTCCTCTTGTTCTGGTGCTGCTTGCCTGGGAGAAGAGACCAACCCCCACCTGCCTACAACCTCCCTTCGGGTAGTTGTAGACAGCAATAAAGGCTCCCCTGAGCCTCCTCTTCTCCAGGCTAAGGAGCCCCAGCTCCCTCAGCCTCTCCTCACAGGGCTGTGCTACAAACCCCTCCCCAGCTTTGTTGCCCTTCTCTGGACACCTTCCAGCATCTCAACATCTTTCCTAAACTGAGGGGTCCAGAAAGTTACCTCCTTTTCCTCTCCTTTTTTTCTTCCCCATGATTCCTACTGTTGGCTTCCTGGGAGAGATTCATCAGAAGTTTGTTTTTTTTACACTCATTATTGTTTTTATTGTAGTTAATAAATTTTATGTAGGTGAGGTCAGAGACAAAAAGGATTGCTCTTGCCTTGTGTTTATACCTCTTATGATTTGCCTGAAATGTGGATGAGTTTATGCTAGGCTTTGTATGTCTCTGCTTTCTTAGGTCCTCATTGCTTCAGTATGAGTAGCAACTTTCACATGAGACCAAAAGTATCTTTGTATACTGGCAAGCTCTCTTTGTGGCTGTGTTAAGCTGTGAAATAGTTGCAGTCTTAATTTCAGAAGCAATGGGCAGTCTCACAAAGGAACAAAGCAATAAGGAATCAGACCCAGGTACTCTACCTGCACATACTTGAGCAAATACTCTGGTTTGGGTATGGGTGTTGCTCTTTCTCTCATTTTCTTTTCATGTATCTACACTGATCCAGGCAAAGCATGCCTGACATCATATTTCTCCCAGACAGAGAAAGCAAATTTGCTGTGTTTTGCTCTGATCTGCCACAGAGACTAAGTTGACGTGATGGTGGTTTGGGTCCCAATAGCTGCTTGTGAAAATGTGGTTGTCTTGCAGGCTCTTAGACCCTTAGCATACAAATGGATGTCTGAGGTTCAGTATTGTCTAATTTCAACTTGCACTGTTGGGAGGGAACACTTTACAAGGGCTTGTAGTGATAGGATGAGAGGGAATACATTGAACCTTGAGGAAGGTAGATTGAAACTGGATATTAGGAAGGAATTCTTTACAGAGTGGTAAGACACTGGAACAAGTTGACCAGGGAGGTTGTGGATTTTGCCTCCATGGAGGTGTTCAAGGCCAGGCTGGACAAGGCCTTGAGCAACCTGATCTAGTGAGAGGTGTCCCTGCCCAGTTGGGTTGGAACTAGGTGATTTTTAAGGTCCCTTTCAACTCAAATCATTTTATGCTTCTATGAACTATGTGCCTCCATTAAAAGAGATACTTGCTGGTGGATGCAGCAGATCATGTATTTCTGAGCTGAGCAATATGTCTGTCATCCTTCAAAACTGTGAAGGCCTCTGTTTACAAATCAACTACCCATCTGTTTAACAGTCCCTAACAGTGGTAATTTTAATCATTGGCAACAAAGACAAACTTCTTTTCTTCTTTTTTTTCCCCTTTGAAGGATTGTCTTGAGCTGGAGTTTGCTACAGAAATTCAAGAGCAAAGGCATGTTGCCACAGGGCTTGACAGACTAGTTTTCCAAGGGCCACAGTGCTCTACATCTTTATTGCCTCCCTTTTCACAGGTCAAGCCAGCTAGAGATCGCTGCCTGAAGTGACAGCGATGAATTATGTAGCATTGATGTTAGGGTGAAATGGAGTGGCTATAATGTAATATGTGAGCATCTTAAAAACATGAGCCAAGGCACCAGTGACAGATGTGGTGATGTATGTGTGGAATTGAAGTAAATAGCATCATGTGGAAGCAATCACTGGCTTGCAACAATCAAACTTTGTGGTGTGAGCCCTTATGTTCTCGATTGACTCACCGCCTGGTTAATTACCCTCTCACCTCTCACCTAAAAGCTTTAAGCCTGTTCATCTTTCTGCTGCTGCTGTAGGCCTTCCCCATGCCAGAATTTGCACTTGGCCTTTCTCAGCTGTCCATAGCATCTTCTACTTAGGAAAAGAAAGCCAAATTTTCTGGTGTGCTGTGTCTCACCTGATGACCAAATCATAGAATCAACCAGGTTGGAAGAGACCTCCAAGATCATCCAGTCCAACCTACCACCCAGCCCTACCCACTTAACTAGACCATGGCACTAAGTGCCTCATCCAGTATCCCAGCTCATGTTTATTTCCATTAAAATAAGCCAGAATGAAAGATTTAGGGAAGGTTTAAATACCTGTCCCCTATCTTTAGCTACCAGTTGTTGCTCCCTGAATAAAGGTCTAGTCCCACTGACAAGCAGTTGGGTGCAGAATGAGCCCTAACACAAAATGCCCTTCTTCCTCTCTAAAGGCACAAGTTAGCAGGAGCAGTTTCCACATTTCAGAAATAACATCTTTCCAGGAACTTGATGAATGGTGCACAGGGCAACATCACTTTTGTCATTGAAAGGACTGAATCCACACAGCACTACTGCACCTACTAAGAAGAAAAATTACCTTTATCCCAGCTGCAACCAGGGTGATAATAAACTTCAAGTACTGAGGGATGAGAAAACTCTTGTGCTTGAGAACAGTTTGGGAGTTTTGATCTTGATTTTTTTTTTTTTCCAGGCAACAGTTCTCAGTCCTCAAAGGTAGAGGTTGGAAGGGACCTCTAGAGATCATCCAGTCTAACCCCACTGGCAAAGCAGGATCACCTAGGGCAGGCCTCACAGCAACACATACACATGGGTCTTGGAAGCCTTCAGAGAAGGTAACTCCACAACCTCTCTGGGCAGACTGCTGCAGTGCTCCTCACCCTCACAGGAAAGGTTTCCCTCATGTTGAGGGGGAAATCCCCTATCATTCAGGAAATTCCTGTGTTCCATGTCTTTGAAACTGTTATGTGTTTTTAACCTGTGATCCGCCTTACCCATTCTCATTTCTTTTACAGCCTCAAGTCCAATGGTGTATAAAGAGGATGGGAAAGACCTATGTTCATTTGTCTGTGTATATTACATATATTTGCTTTCATGTTCTTTCTCAAGCTCCAAATGTCAGTTAACCACTGTGGCCGTGTACAACTTCTTCCTTTTTAAGCTTCCAAATTCTTTGTCTTAAGAATTAGATCTTGTTTTCTGATGGAAATTCAGTTTGGAATGAAGTGTCACTGATAATGGAGATAAAAGATTACTTTGAATAAATGCATTTTTGCAATAACATTTTGAAGCAAAGTTCATTCTTTTATTCCCTTCTTTCAGTTCCTTGCCTGCCACAGAATGATGATAGGGGTTAGAAGGAACATCTGGAGGTCACTGAGTCTAACTTCCCTGACAGAGTAGGTTTGCCCAGAGCAGGTTGCGCTCCTGTGATCACAGAATGTATCAGGTTGGAAGGGACCCTCAAAGGTCCAGCCCCCCTGCAGTAAGCAGGAACACCTCCAACTAGGTTGCTTAGGGCAATGTCAAATTTGACCATGAATGTCTTCATGGATGGGGTCCCAAACACTTCTGTGCAACCTGTTGCAGCATTTCACTACTTGGATTGTAAAGAACTTCCTCTGTATATCCTCTTCTTCTGCTCTGCTTCAAATTATAGAATAATAGAGTAATAAACCAGGTTGGAAGAGACCTTCAAGATCATCATGTCCAACCCATCAATCAATCCAACCCACCTAAACAACTAAACCATGGCACCAAGCACCCCATCAAGTCTCCTCCTGAACACCTCAAGTGATGGTGACTCCACCACCTCCCCAGGCAGCCCATTCCAATGGGCAATCACTCTCTCTGTATAGAACTTCTTCCTAACATCCAACCTAAACCTCCCCTGGTGCAGCCTGAGACTGTGTCCTCTTGTTCTGGTACTGGCTACCTGGGAGAAGAGACCAACATCCAACTGTCTACAACCTCCCTTTAGGTAGGTGCCATGGTTTAGTTGATTAGGTGGTGTTGAATGAAGGGTTGGACACGATGATCTTGAAGGTCTCTTCCAACCTGCTTTACTCTATTCTAAACTCCATCCTCTTCTCCTTGATTCTATTATTTCACTGTCTGAACCTCCACAATTCTTCTGTTTACTAAATGACATTGTAGTTACACACACCACCTGCGCTGTGCAGACTGGAGACTGGCAGTACTACAGAAAAGGCAGATGCTCAGCAGAGCTGTGGTGATGGGTAAAGAGCAGGAGGACTAGAGTATTTTCTGTAAGCCCAGAGGCAGAGGATCATTTATATCACTGCTGCCTGGCCTAGGTCACTGCATTTTGTGTTCACATTGCGAAGTCATTCTCTATTTTAGGCACAGCAGTCAGACATGCAACTGTTCTGTTACAAACCCACACTTCACAGTAGCTGACTGTCCTGGTAAAAATTGTATTATTTGAAACATGGGTTGTATTTATATGTGTTAGTCAACTTGGCACTTGGAGGCAACTGCATGAGCAGTAGTTTCTCACCTGGGATTAGCCTGAGCCATATGGATGTTTGCCACAGGCTCAAACTGCAGACTCTTACAACCCTTCTGTATGAAATTATGCATGACAGTTACAGAGGAGAGTTTGGGAAAGAAACTGGGGGAAAAGCTTGGACAAAACCAGCCCTGAACAAGCTGCTTCAGCCTCCTGACAATGCTGCTCACTGTAATGAGGATTTTGCAACTGAAAAATGGATGCTACAGAGGAAAAAATGAAAATAAAGGAGGCTCTTGCAAGGGGGGTGGGGAAGGGTGCTGGAAATGAAAGGTCACTCAGATCTATGCAGAGTAATGAAAGTTGGCACTTCCCAGTCACAGCCCATTCTGTCCTGGTCACTCAGTGACCTGAAAATAATACTGTTTCACCATCCTTTCTCTCCTGTCAGCGTGGTCAGTGACCTTACAACAACATCCTGTAGTCCATTAAAAGAAACCTATTAAAAGAAAACATTACCAGTTCCACCCCCTGAAATTAAAGCAGGGTAGCAGAGAGTCATAAATAAAGGCTCTTCTAAAGTGAATTAACCACCTTGGTATTTGAATGAAAAGACAGGATATAATGAGGGGCATATTAATCTATCAGGGGAATAACCTAAGTGAGGTGCTGAAGCAATGAAATGAACCCAGAGGACTCTATTTGGGGTTAGTTTGTTGGGTATTTTTTCCCCCCTCTCCCAAACAGTTTTTCTTTCTTCCAGAGGCCCTCAAAATCAAACCCAACCAATTCTTTATTGCTCATTGTAATTAGTTCCTCTGATCAAATTTAAAGTCTCAGGGACAGTCTGGAGTTATTTACAGTTGACTGATTAATCTCTTGATGCTAATGCTAAGGTCATTAAATAAACATTCCAGAGAGAGAGACTTGGGTTTGAGATGGAAAAGTATCCCACTGTGTGCCTGGAGGAGGATGAAAATGGATATTGTTAGAGTTTGAACTAAATTAGGCTGATACCTCCTGAAATTGTAACTGTGTCAAAGCAAAATTTACTTCACCAGCAGAGAGCTGGACAGGGCAGAGGTATGGAAGGGGCCTGATCAGATCTGCTTATGTGTTTTGGCTCAGTCTACACTTGTGTATCAAAGCTTATCTGAATCTGTGGTTGAGTGTGTGAGGGACTAAATCTTGTCTCTCTTGATGTGACTCAACAAAGATAAAATCACCTTTGCTCCTTGCCCAGCCAACAGCTGATGTGTATTGGGCAGACCACTGGATAATGACACTCTGGCATGTGCCTAGACAAGATCATCTCCACCCATCAGCTACCCTGGAAAGGGAGGATGATGCAAAGGATAAAGATTGCTCACCAGACTGCAGCTGCCCTGGAAATAATGGGCAGAGGCCACTGCTATCGATCCTCCCTGGAATACGCATGTTCACCACCTGGACACATCCCTAAAAAACTGTGTAAAGGATCTGAGCAGCTACTGGCTCAGGGGAAGGGAACACCTGGGCAATGCTGCTCTGAGGAAAAACAAAGAGAATACCAGGAGAGAAAAGGACAGAGACATCACCATGTAGCCTGGAGGCAGCACACCAGGAGCATCCCTCTCTCTATGTCCCAAGTTCTGCCTGCTGCAACTCATGGAGCTGAAGAGGCTGCTCAGAGAAGGACTTGGACTTGGACTTTGGGATTTCTCCCTCTCCTCCACCATCAGAGGACAGCACAGCCAACAAGGATGACCTCTCCTCCATGCCAAAGTTGCAGCCACCTTTCTCCACAGACCCAGCATCTCCTCCACACCACAGCAGCAGCACTCTTCCTCCTCCTCCACAGACCCAAACTGTCTTGGGGGTGAGGGCTGTGATAATATAATCCCTTTCCTCTTCTCTCTCCCTCTTTGCTCTCTCTATTCTCTCTCTCTCTTTCTGATCCATCCACTTTATTCTGTTAATAAATAGTCTAGCTGTTGATATTTTGGCCTCATCTGTGCCTCTCATTTCATAACACAGGAATATTCAAAAGAACTGGGGCTCTTTCCCTCTCTGGCCCAAGACATTATTAGGTGTTTGCAGGGTAATTTCAAATAAAAAGAAGAATTTAGACTGGATAAAGAAATCCTTTGCAGTGAGGTAGGTGAGACACTGGAACAGGTTGCCCAGGAAGGTCATGGATGAACCTCCATGGAGGTATTAAAGGCCAGGATGGATGAGAATTTGGTCAGTCTGGTCTAGTGGGAGGTGTCCCTGCCCATGGCAGGGCAGTTGGAAGCAAGTGATTTTCAAGGTCCCTTCCAACCCAAACCATTCTATGTCTCTATGAATTGATTATCATGTAAGATGCATCTGTTTTTCCAAACAAAATAATCTGACTGGAATTTTCCTGCTCAAAGGCAGGGATTGAGGCTACCCTGGGCATACCTCACCCTGGTGAAGTGTAGCTTTCATTGGATGAACTCAGCCTGACACAGACAGCTCAGTCTTAAAATAATCCTGTGTTAATAACAACCCCATTTCAAGGCTGGCTGGGGAAGGTGTAATCAACAGTCACACTATGTAGTCTCTTGCCCCTTTAGAAACTCCTGCTCAGCTTTGATCCTAGCAGCTGCTAATGTACTGCTCAGCATGTGACAGCAGCTAAAAGATCCAAGGAGTATCTTTTTTATTCCCCCACTGATTTAGACGTAATTTCATCATTTTCTTCTGAATCCTACTGAACACAAGCACCCTAAAATACTTGAAGACCATCCTGTGAACCTGTCCCACTGAGGTCTAGTTGTGGCAGGAAAACTGTGAGGCAAAATAATTCCTTTTCCTTGAGGTCTTTTTGTGATTGCAAGCAGGTTATTTGTCAGAGGAGAAATGCTGACTAAGTTTGATAGAGTTTTGAAATCACATCAGATAAACAGTGTCATTGGTCAATCAGTTATTCCTGACATCTAACAAAAACCTTATACCTCTCCATAGGAATAGAACCATCTAATTGTTGGACTCAAGACCATTGAGTCCAACTGTCAACCCAACAACACCATAGCCATTAAAACATGGCCCAAAGGGTCTGGGACAGTGACTCCACCACCTCAATGGGCAGCCTGCTTCAATGACTGACCACTCCTTCAGGAAAGAATCTGAACTAAACTTACCCTGGCACAATTCCAGGCCATTCATATTGTTCTGTCACCTGATACTAGGGAAGAAGAGGCTGACCCTCTCCCCTCACTCCAACCTCCTTTCAGGGAGTTGTAGAGAGCAATGAGATTTCCCCTCAGACTCGTCTTCTCCAGACTGAACAACTCCAGGTCCCTCAGTTGCTCCTCACCAGATTTTTCTCCAGACCCTTCCCCTGCTTTGTTGCCCTTCTCTGGATAAGCTCCAGCACATCAATGTCCTTGATCACCTAATCAACTAAACCATGGCACCAAGCACCCCATCCAGTCTCTTCCTGAACACCTCCAGTGATGGTGACTCCACCACCTCCCTGGGCATCACATTCCAATGGCCAATCTCTCTTTCTGTGAAGAATTTCTTCCTAACATCCAGCCTAAACCTCCCCTGGTGCAGCTTGACACTGTGTCCTCTTGTTCTGGTGCTGCTTGCCTGGGGGAAGAGACCAAACACCACCTGGCTACAACCTCCCAGGCAACTAGCCCCAGAACAAGAGGACAGAGTCTCAAGCTGCACCAGGGGAGGTTTAAGCTCAAGGAGAGGAGAAAGTTCTTCACAGAGCGAGTTGTCAGCCACTGGAATGTGCTGCCCAGGGAGGTGGTGGAGTCACCATCCCTGGAGGTGTTCAAGAGGGGATTGGATGTGGCACTTGGTGCTATGGTTTAGTAGTCAGGAGGTGATGGGTGACAGGTTGGACTTGATGATCTCTGAGGTCTTTTCCAACCTTATTGATTCTATGATTCTATGATTCTGCCTTCAGGTAGTTGTAGACAGCAACAAAGTCTCCCGTGAGCCTCCTCTTCTCCAATCCCAACTCCCTCAGCCTCTCCCCATAGGGTTTGTGCTCCAAACCCCTCCCCAGCTTTGTTGCCCTTAATATGGTTCCATATGAGAACTACTCAGGAACCAGCACTTTCCTAATAGCTCTGCTGCCCTGGTCCACCCAAATGACTGTGACGGCTAGGTCGGAACCAAACCGTGCCCACTGAAATACATCTTGTTTGAATATTCCCCAAAATTCAGTGATGTGTCTGTTAATTGTGGAAATAGGTTGCTCATGCAAAGCAGTGTATGGCAGGCATCTTTTTCTCATGTGTCTTTTTATTGCCTTTTAGACTGGTCCCTGTTATCTCCTCAACAATGTGACTCCTCCCATGGCAGAACACTTATTTTTGCAAAGGTCTTCCACCCTAAAAAAGAAGTCTGGAAAACATTCTCCCTAGTATCAGGTGATAGAATGAGAGGAAATGGCCTGAAACTGTGCCAGGGGAAGTGTAGATTGGATGCTAGGAAAAATTTATTTCCTGCAAGAGTGGTCAGGCCTTGGAACAGGCTGCCCAGGGAGGTGGTGGAGTCACGTCCCTGGAGGTGTTCAAGAAACTTGTGGCCGTGGCACTTTAGAACATGGTTTAGTGGCCATGGTGGTGTTGGGCTGAAGGGTGGACTCAGTGATGGAATCAATGATTGTACTGTGTCCAGTTCTGGGACCCTCAGTTTAGCAGAGATGTTGAGTTGCTGGAATGTGTCCAGGGAAGCGCAACAAAGCTGGGGAGGGATTTGGAGCACAGCCCTGTGAGGAGAGGCTGAGGGAGCTGGGGTTGCGTAGCCTGGAGAAGAGGAGGCTCAGAGGAGACCTTATTGCTCTGTACAACTACCTGAAGGGAGGTTGTAGACAGGCAGGGGCTGGTCTCTTTTCCCAAGCAACCAGCACCAGAACAAGAGGACACAGCCTCAAGCTGTGCCAAGGGAGGTTTAGGATCGAGGTGAGGAGAAACTTCTTGACAGAAAGAGAGATTGACCATGGGAATGTGCTGTCCAGGGAGGTGGTGGAGTCACCATCACTGGAGGTGTTTGAGAAGAGACTGGATGCGTCACTTAGTGCCAAGGTTAAGTTGATTAGATGGTGTTGGGTGATAGGTTGGACTCAACGATCTCGACGGTCTATCCCAACCTGGTTAATTCTATTCTGTCTTAAAGCTCTCTTTCAACAGAAGGTATTCTGTGATTCTAAGTGGCTCTGCAGCCACAGTGGGTTTTTTTGTGAATCCATAAAATCTAGTCATCTATCAGAAAGCCCAAGTTCTTTTTCACTCCCTCAGCTTTTAGACATATTGCACTGACACATTTGCTTGTCTTTTTTCTCCCCCTCAAGTCACACAGTTTGTACATGTGTGCGTGGGTGTGAGGGTGAAAGAGAAAATGCAAACCACATGGCAGACATTAGTCACTTCATGTCATTGTACATTGGAAGGTACTCAGATTCTAAGTTGTAAAAATGTTGTGCTGTACTCCACAGATTGGAGTCACAGAATAACAGAAGGGTAGGCAGCATAAATGACCTCATGGAGATCACCAAGGACCAACCCCTTAGCAAACCAAGGACCATGCCTTTAGCGAGGCAGGATCACCTAGAGAAGAATAGAATAGAATAGAATAGAATAGAATAGAATAGAATAGAATAGAATAGAATAGAATAGACCAGACCAGACCAGACCAGACCAGACCAGACCAGATTGGAAGAGACCTTCAAGATCATCGTGTCCAACCCATCAACCAATCCAACCCACCTAAACAACTAACCCATGGCACCAAGCACCCCATCAAGACTCCTCCTGAACACCTCCAGTGATGGTGACTCCACCACCTCCCCGGGCAGCCCATTCCAATGGGCAATCACTCTCTCTGTATAGAACTTCTTCCTAACATCCAGCCTAAACCTCCCCTGGTGCAGCCTGAGACTGTGTCCTCTTGTTCTGGTACTGGTAGCCTGGGAGAAGAGACCAACATCCACCTGTCTACAACCTCCCTTCAGGTAGTTGTAGAGGGCAATAAGGTCAACCCTGAGTCTCAGAGGGTCACACAGGAACACATCCTGGTGGGTTTGGAATGCCTCAAGAGGTGGAGACTCCACCACCTCTCTGGGCAGCCTGTTCCAGTGCTCCAGCAACCTTAGATTACAGAAGTTCCTCCTCATCTTTAGATGAAACTTCCTATGTCCCAGTTTGTGCCTGCTGCCCTTTTCCTGTCACTGGGCACTTGTGGTAGTTTTAAATTATGTCTTTAAAATTTTCACAGATCTTGAACAAAAAAAAAAGGGGGTGGGGGGGGTGGATAGGCATTGATCCCCTATCAGTTTTCTCTTTTCCAGAACAAAAATATTTGATTCTCAGAGTCTCATCTCATAAGAGAGATGTTCTAGTCCCCTAATCATCTTTGTAGCCCTAAAGTTCTGTGTGGTTCTACTGTTGTGGTAGCTGAGTTACTATTTTAGGTCTGTGTCTTTTCTCCTTGTCTGAGCATGTCCTGTAGGTAAGAGAAGAGACCTCCAGAGAAGGGCAACAAAGCTGGGGAGGGGTTTGGAGCACAGCCCTATGAGGAGAGGCTGAGGGAGCTGGGGTTGCTTAGCCTGGAGAAGAGAAGGCTCAGGGGAGACCTTCTTGCTCTCTATAACTGCCTGAAGGGAGGTTGTAGCCAGGAGGGGGTTGGTCTCTTCTCCCAGGCAAGCAGCACCAGAACAAGAGGACACAGTCTCAAGCTGTGCCAGGGGAGATTTAGGCTGGAGGTGAGGAGAAAGTTCTTCACAGAAAGAGAGATTGGCCATTGGGATGTGCTGCCCAGGAAGGTGGTGGAGTCACCATCACTGGAGGAGTTTAGGAAGAGACTGGATGGGGTGCTTGGTGCCATGGTTTAGTTGAGTAGAGGGTGTTGGGTGATAGGTTGGACTTGGTGATCTCAGAGGTCTCTTCCAACCTGGTTAATTCTATAGTTGAAGTAAGTAAGCCACAAGCCTTCAAGCAGCAGAATGGAATCCTGGTCAGTAGCTGCAGCTCTTTAGGCAGTGTGTTCTTTAATTCATTGGGCACAGGGAGCAAAAAGGAGAGGAATACAGTAGAATCAAGGTCAGACAGATCACACATATAAGCACTCCCATTCAGGGAATGCAAGGGAATAATACAACAAAGAGGTCAGGCTCCTAGTCACAGAATCATACAATGCTTTGAATTCAAAGGGACCTTAAAGATCATCTAGTTCCAACCCCCCTGCCATAGGCAGGGACACCTTCCACTTGACCAGGTTGCTCAAATTCCTGCCCAGCCTGGTGCTGAACACCTTGAGCACTTCCAGTCCTTTTGTTATAAAAAGCATTGCTTCTGAGCACGAGCACAAAAGAGAAGGAAATCTTTGCAGAGGACATTTCCTCTCGGCACTGTCACTGATGGTGTGGATTTTAAGCAGTGGTAATTCCAATGGAATTATGTCATCAGTTCTGCCACTGAATGAGACTTGAAGCCCTTCTGTGCAACAAAGCTATGCTTGTAACTCTCTCTGCTAGCCAGCCCTTCAGATACGCTGCGGGTGCCTGCCTGCCATGAAAGCTGATTCTACAAAACCTCTGTAACTAGCATCTGCAGCAGATGGAATGGTTATCCTGGGATGAATGTACAGATGGATGCAGATCAGTCAGACAGCTCTGCAAGTTACCTTTTACCCCCTTGTGTGGTGTGTACATCTGTGAACTGTTGCTAGGACTCCTGTATGCCATGCAGGAATGTCACTAAGCTTATCAAATTCTCTTTCCTGTACAGACCTCTTCTACACACACATTGTTGTTTAGGAGAGAAGAATAGGGAGAGGGGAAACAAATTCTGGTGGATTGCATCTAGAGTGTTCTCATTAAGTGAAACAAAGAATAAATGGTAGTCCCAAGCACAAGTACAGCCTGGGTGAGGAGTGGCTTGAGATTAGTCTCGAGGAGAAGGACTTGGGTGCATCATTTGATGAAAAGCCCAACATGAGCCAGCAATGTGCACTGGCAGCCCAGAAGGCAACCATGTCCTGGCTGCATCAAAAGGAGTGTGGCCAGAAGGACAAGAGAGGTGATTCCACCCCTCTACTCCAGGTAAGACCCCACCTGGAGTACTGCACCCAGTTCTGGGCTGCCAGCACAAGAAAGACATCAAACTCCTGGAGCAGGTCTTGAGGAGGGCCATGAAGGTGACCCTCTATGGGGACAGGCTACAAGAAGTGAGTCTGTTCAGCCTGAAGAAAAGAAAGCTCCAGGGAGACCTTCCATTACCTGAAGGAGGTGTACAAGAAAACCAGGGAGGGACTTTTTACAAGGGCTTGTAGTGATGGAATGGGAGGCAATGGCTTTAAGTTGGAACAGGGTAGATTTAGACTGGATATTAGGAAGCAATTCTTAACAGTGAGGGTGGTGAGATACTGGAACAGGTTGCCCAGGGAGGCTGTGAACATCTTCTCTCTGGAGATGTTCAAGGCCAGGTTAGACAGGGCCCTGAGCAACCTGGTCTAGTGGGAGGTGTGCCTGCCCATGTTGGGGAGGGTGGGTGGTGGTGTTGGAACTAGGTAGTTTTTAAGGTCATTTCCAGCCTCAATCACTCTATGATTCTGTGATTCATCCTGTGAATAATGACACCTGTATTATCAACACCTTCATCCTTTACACATGAATGGTATGTGTGGAATGCTGCACTGGCAGTGTTCGACCAAATTTTGCACCACTTACTTCTCTGCTTCTTTGTCTCTGTGCTCACCTTTCACTGAAGCATTATGTTAATGCATTTCACTAACAATGGCCACCTGAGAAGCTCAGCTTTTAGGATAATTCCTCATATTTGTAGAATGCTATAATTATTTGATTTGGAAGGGGCCTTAAAGCTCATCCAGTTCCAGCTTGCCTGCCATAGGCAGGGACACCTTTCACTCCACCACGTCGTTCAGAGCCTCATCCAGACTGGTCTTAAACACTTCCAGGGATGAGGCATGGTGTTGGGTGATAGGTTGGACTTGATGATCTCAAAGGTCTTTTCCAACCTGGTTAATTCTGCTCTGTGGACTGTTTGACCATACCAGAGAGTTGATTCCTCCCCAAAGATCACAGCTGTGTGTATGCACAGCACTTCACAGGAGTGTCAGCCCTAAACTGACTGCAGATAGCAAAGGTTAGAAGTATGTGGATATAAATCACAATCTATTTATCACTGGGTGACTCAGGGATCAAAAAAAACATGGGATATTGTGAGTGATGATAACAACTTTAGAGGACATACCACAGCCAATTTTGTTCTACATGCTTTAAATTCTAGTCTGGTGGTGTTGAGTCAAGAGCATTGCCAAGGTGGAGCTGGGAGTCTGCCATTATACATTGATTTTCCCAGTATCTCACAATTACAGCAACATCTGTGCTAAATAACTTTTACTGATTGTTTGTGAAGAGTTCATGGTCAATGCATCTCACTCAAAGGTCTCCTTTCTCTACCTGTGCAGGAGGGAGTTGGCATGACTGTGCAGCAGGTTACTCTGTGAGGGGGGTGGAGATTCAAGTTTGGGGGGGGATTTTTGTTGTCTTTTAATGCCATCTTTGTAGGTTCTTGTAACTTTCTTAGCTGTACCAGTGCAGCCTGCCTGGGCCTCTTAAAGTGCTTTTTGACTATCAGATGCATAACAAGTTGCTATGTCATTTATTTTCCTGCCTTCACAAAACCTGATCTGGACAGGCTGAATCAATAGGTCGAGGTCAGTTGCTTGAGGCTTAACAAAGCCACGTGCTGGACACTGCACTTGGGTCACAACAACTCCATGAACACTCCAGGCTTGGGGCAGGGTGGCTGGCAAGCTGCCCAGTGGAGGACATGGAGATGTTGATTGATTTGTGGCTGAACATGAGCTGGTGTCTGCTCAGATGGCACCAGTGTTCTTGTCTGGATCAGAAATAATGTGGCCAGTAGAAGCAAGGAAGTGATTGTGCCTCTGAACTCCAGGGACTTTATAGATGCCCTCCAACACCTGGAGGAATCCTACAGGGAGGCAAGTGAGGCTCTTCTCATAAAGGTGTCTAGCAACAGGACAAAGAGGAATTGTTTTAAGCTGAGATAATGTAGGTTTCAGCTGAGGGAGAGTAGGTTTACTGCTCCAGTTTCAGACCATTGCCCCTTTTCCTGTCACTACAAGCCTTTCTAGACAGTCCCATCCCTGCTTTCCCTCAGCCCCCCTTCAGATACTGAAATGCAGCTATAAGGTCTCCCCAGGCCCTTCTTTTCTACAGGCTCTGGTTCAATGAATGACCCCAACTCCCTCTGCTTGTCCTCATAGCAGATGTGCTCTAGTCCCCTGATTGTCATTGTGGCCCTCCTCTGGGTCCACTCCAGCAGGTTCACGTCCTTCTTGTGTTGAGGGCTCCAGAGCTGAACAAAGCACTGCAGGTGAGGTCTCACCAGAGCAGAGCAAAGTGGAAGAATCACCTCTCTCCACCTGCTGGCCACACTTCTTTTGGTGCAGCCCAGGATGCCATTTGCCTTCTGGACTGCCAATGCACATTGCTGGGTCATGCCCAGCTTTTTGTTCACTGATACCTCCCCATCCTTTTCTGCAGGGCTGCTAGAACTAGAGTACTTTCAATATGTCTGGGATGTTTATTTTACTCACTACTTCTATTTGCAAAACTTCCCTGCAAATTGCATTTCTAAAGCTAAAAGAATTAGCTACCTGGGGAATAGTTTGCCTTGCCTTCGTTATGTGAATGGCCAAAAATCATCCAGAACTTTCTGTCCGGAATGGAATGGAATGGAATGGAATGGAATGGAATGGAATGGAATGGAATGGAATGGAATGGAATGGAATGGAATGGAATAGACCAGGTTGGAAGAGACGTTCAAGATCATCACGTCCAACCCATCATCCAATGCCATCTAATCAACTAAACCATGGAACCACGGACCCCACCAAGTCTCCTCCTAAACACCTCCAATAATGGTGACTCCACCACCTCCCTGGGCAGCACATTCCAACAGGCAATCACTCTCTCTATGAAGAATTTCTTCCTAACATCCAGCCTAAACTTCCCCTGGCACAGCTTGAGGCTGTGTCCTCTTGTTCTGGTGCTGGTTGCCTGGGAGAAGAGACCAGCCCCTGCCTGTCTACAACCTCCCTTCAGGTAGTTGTAGAGAGCAATAAGGTCTCCCCTGAGCCTCCTCTTCTCCAGGCTAAGCAACCCCAGCTCCCTCAGCCTCTCCTCGTAGGGCTGTGCTCCAAACCCCTCCCTAACTTTGTCCCTTCTCTGGACACGTTCCAGCAACTCAACATCTTTCCTAACCTGAGGGGCTCTGCCAAGGAAACCTCCTTTCTGAAGCATCTCAGTAAAAAGCAGAAGAGAAAAACCAGAGGGTTAGCATGCATGCCCTGACCACTTCCCGAGCTTCCACAGAAGACAAGGACTGATAAAGCCATGATATTTTTAAAGGCAACATCTCCCTTTTCACTGTATCCTGGTTTGGCCTGTTATCTTAAACAGTTTTGTGCTTCATCTCAAAACACAAGGGAATCAGGAATTTGAGTATCTGATTACAAGTTTCCTATCCTGTTAAATTCTAGTGTCAACAGGTTTATTTGAAAGGAAACATGGAATGAATTTGTGTTCCTTGTAAGCAATGAAGCTTACTTGTGAGAAACTGAAGGTGTAATTCATGGATCAGATGTTTTTCACACCCCCAACTGAGAGCTCCAGGATATCCATAATGCCCCAAAATAAAGAGCTATTAAATGTATTTTGAAGTGTCTTTCCATTCATTGGTTTATAATATATACCTATTTAGCATATCAATTAAGGGGAATGATACAGGATGATTCAGTTAGGCTGACTAACATGAAGAGGTGGTGGAGTCACCATCCCTGGAGGTGTTTAGGAAGGGACTGGATGGGGTGCTTGGTGCCATGGTTTAGTTGATTAGATGGTGTTGGGTGATAGCTTGGACTCAATGATCTCAAAGGTCTTTTCCAACCTGGAAATTCAATTCAATTCAATTCAATTCAATTCAATTCAATTCAATTCAATTCAATTCATTTCAATTCATTTCAATGCAATGCTATTCTATTCTATTCTATTCTATTCTATTCTATTCTATTCTATTCTATTCTATTCTATTCTATTCTATTCTATTCTATTCTATTCTATTCTATTCTATTCTATTCCATTCCATTCCATTCCATTCCATTCCATTCCACTCCACTCCACTCCACTCCACTCCACTCCACTCCACTCCACTCCACTCCACTCCACTCTACTCTACTCTACTCCATTCCATTCCATTCCATTCTATTCCATTCTATTCCAACACTCTTGAAATCCACCATTCAATCACACTGCTTGAAACTCTCTTCCTTAAAACCAAATATCATTATGATTATTTCAGCTTTGGTTTTCTTTTCCAGTTCTGTATTTTCCATGTCCGTGGCATCTCTTGTGGGAACCCAAGGGAGCAGTTAACAGAATGTTTAGCTGGCCTGCACATCTGTGGGGGAGCCCAGAGGGTGATAAGTAATGTTGTACCTTGGAACTGTGTGAGAAAGGACGGGAGTTGGAGGTAGTGAGATGCTGTATTTTTGAGGTGGGTGGGAAAAGAAGTTGGGGAAAAAAAATGTCTGTTAGAAAAAAACAAAGCAGAGGGCTTGAGAGTTGGTAGGCTGTGGGAAAGTGAAATAAAGCAGGTATGAACCACTCAATAAATAGAATCATAGAATCAATAAGGTTGGAAAAGACCTCAGAGATCATCAAGTCCAACCTGTCACCCAACATCTCATGACTACTAAGCCATGGCTTCAAGTGCCACATCCAATCCCCTCTTGAACACTTCCAGTAATGGTGACTCCACCACCTCCCTGGGCAGCACATTCCAATGGCCAATCTCTCTTTCTGTGAAGAACTTTCTCCTCACTTCCAGCCTAAACTTCCCCTGGCACAGCTTGAGACTGTTCTGGTGCTGGTTGCCAGGGAGAAGAGACCAACCCCCACCTGGCTGCAACCTCCCTTCAGGTAGTTGTAGAGAGCAATAAGGTTTCCTCTGAGCCTCCTCTTCTCCAGGCTAAGCAACCCCAGCTCCCTCAGCCTCTCCTCATAGGGCTTGTGCTTGAGTCCTCTCACCAAGTAGCCACTGTTTCTATAGATGGGGGTCGTTCTGGCCCACTTGCCACTTGCTCTGTCAGTCCCTGTTACAGCTCAGTGTGGTGGGACCAGCTGGATCAGGCCCACTATATTTTCATGATATGAACAACCCCGCAATCTCTCCCTACAAATACCTCTTCATAGAATCACAGAATGGGTTGTGTTGGAAGGAACCTTAAAGAACATCTAGTTCCAACCCCCATACCATGGGCAAGGACAACTCCCACCAGACCAAGCTGCTCAAAGCTTCACCCAGGCTGGTATTCACCAGGGGTGAGCCACCTGCAGTTTCCCTGGGCATGCCGTTCCAGTGCTTCACCACTCTCGTAGTGAAGAATTTCTTCAAGCCCATTATGATCATTAGGTGATTTGCTGTCACTGTGGTAACAGATGCCTAGTAGCATTTTTGCTTTATAATGACTGGCTGTTAGAGGTCATTCTACACACCAGCGACAAAATAATAGCACAGGGAAAAGCAATAGCGTGCAGGTGGCTTGTGGATGACAGCAAAGAGTTACCTGCAACTGCAGAGGCAACTTACAGGAGGAAAAGTCCTTCACTAAGCTGGGATCTGTCTGATATGCTAGTTAATCATAGCATCAGTGGATGTAGTCTACTTTGGTCTTATCAAGGCTTCTGATACTGTCACCCATAAATTCTTGTGAGCAAGCTCAGGAGGTGTGGGATGGAAGAACAGACAGTGAGATGGATTAGGAACTGGGTACAAAATAAAGACCAAATAGTGGTGGTCAGTGGTGCCAAGTCAAGCTGGAGAGCTGTAGCAAATGGAGTCTCCCAGGGATCAGCGATGAGTCTGGTCCTGTTCAATATAGAAATATAGAATCATAGAATCAATAAGGTTGGAAAAGACCTCAGAGATCATCAAGTCCAACCTGTCACCCAACACCTCATGACTAACTAAACCATGGCTCCAAGTGCCACATCCAATCCCTTCCTGAACACCTTCAGGGACAGTGACTCCACCACCTCCCTGGGCAGCAGTTTCTGTGAAGAACTTTCTCCTCACCTCCAGCCTAAACCTCCTCTGGCACATCTTGAGACTGTGTCCTCTTGTTCTGGTGCTGCTTGCCTGGGAGAAGAGACCAACCCCATCCTGCCTACAACCTTCCTTCAGGTAGTTGTAGACAGCAATAAGGTCTGCCCTGACCCTCCTCTTCTCCAGGCTAAGCAACCCCAGCTCCCTCAGCCTCTCCTCACAGGGCTGTGCTCAAGGCCTGTTACCCTTCTATGGACACGTGCAAGAGTCTCAGTGTCCTGCTTAAATGGGGCCCTAAGCAACTTAATCTAGTTAAAGATGTCCCTGATGACTGCAGGGGGTCTGGATAAGATGGGTTTTGAAGGCCCCTTCCAACCTGATGCGTTCTGTGATTCTACAGTCGATTCAGCCAATTTCATCAGGTTACTTTCTTTCCCAAGTCATTCTTTGGCACATTTCTAGGCAGCCGTCTCTTCCCATGTTCCCACCTGCTGGTGCTTTCTTGTTAGCCCTTTGTTTGAGCTCTGCTGTTGACTCTGCAGAGCTCTGATAATGTGTATTTGTTTGGGAAATCTGCCTCACAGTTAATCACAGAAAAAATTCCATGCCCAGCACCGCTGCCTCCCGCTGTCGTAGTTGTTTGGGGACCTACGACACAACCACGAACTTTCTTTACCAGCAGTACTTAGCAGGGATGTTACAGCCCTTTGTCTTCTGAGATTCTGTAGACAATCAAAACACAAGAAGAACAAAAACATCCAAACAAGTTTCAGTTTGAAAAGATAAAGGGGAGGGTGGGGGGGGTGTCAAAAATAAAAGGCTCTTTTTAATTTGACAAAACTTCCTTCCTTAAGCCTGAGCTTCAGCTCTTGCATGTTATGGATGCTTGGTAGGGAGGCCAATAAAAAGCGAGCTGGACACTGCTGGCTCAGGTACTGGCAACAAAAGTGGGAGAAAAATTCCAAAAGCAGGAGTTCTATCATTGATGACAGTGGAATTGAAAGAGCACAGCTGGATTTGCAGATCATGTTGCAGAGATCTGAATTACTAGGCAGATTATGAAGCTGCTCTCTCTTTTTTGCATTTCCTGTTAAGTTTCTGTGCTGATCCAGGTTGCTCTTTTGAATTTTCTCTTTTCCTCATCAGACAGCTGTTCCAGTCCCTTCATCATCCTGGCAACCCTTCATTGCACTCTCTCCAGTAGTTCTCTGACCCTCTGGGACTGGGGAGTCCAGAAATGGACACAGTGCTCCAGATGTGGTCACAGTATCACAGTATCACTTAGGTTGGAAAGGACCTCGAGGATCATCGAGTCCAATCTATCAACACAGACCCCATGACTAGACCATGGCACCAAGTGCCACGTCCCATCTCCCCTTGAACGCCTCCAGGGTCGATGACTCAACCACCTCCCTGGGCAACCCGTTCCAATGATGAACGACTCGCTCGGTGAAGAACTTTCTCCTCACCTCGAGTCTAAACCTCCCCTGGCGCAGCTTGAGACTGTGTCTCACCAGGGCAGAAGAGAGGGGCAGGAGAACCTCCCTCGACCTGCTGGCCACACTCTTCTTCATGCACCCCAGGACACTATTGGCCTTTCTGCCCACAAGGGTGCATTTCTGTCCCATGGATAGTTTGTTGTCCACCAGGACTCCAAGGTCCTTCTCTGAGGAGCTGCCTTCCAACAGGTCATCCCCTAATCTGTACTGGTGCATGGTATTGGTCCTGTTGAGGTACAGGGAGAATAGTTTATAGGAAACATACTTCAATACCTGACTTTTACATTTTCAACTTACTACAGCCTCCATTTTTAGGTGCCTATCTAGTTTTCTTTAGATTGAACTTGATAATCTCATCCTCAACAAAGGCCAGTATGTAGGCTTTTGATTTCAAGTTTAGCTCTAGTTGAGGCTTTTCAGAACATATGTCCTTTCACACCCACATTCCTGTGACTCAAAGACAGCTAAGTACAATTCTGAAGCATCTGAGGGTTTATTGATGTGCTGTGGACATTTATCTGTTCTGGAAGTCTATTCTGCATTGGAAAGCAGAATACTGCTTAACCAACGCTTTGGTTTCTTGTGGAAAGCTAGAGAAGTTGATTATCATGTGCACAAACATTTGCAAGGTAAAATCCTCCTTACCCCACCTGAAAACCTATTTCTGAACCATTTTGTTGATCTGAGTTTCCTGATTCACTTGCTTCTTATCACAGAAGCACCAAGGTTGGAAGAGACCTCAAAGATCATCAAGTCCAAGCTGTCACCACAGACCTCATGACTAAACCATGGCACCAAGTGCCACATCCAATCCCCTCTCGAACACCTCCAGGGACGGCCACTCCACCACCTCCCTGGGCAGCACATTCCAGTGGTTAACAACTCTCAGTGAAGAACTTTCTCCTCACCCCCAGTCTACACTCCAGTTCCTGGGAGAAGGCCACTCCATTGTGCTGGTCCTGCAGTTTAAAATGGGGAGACAAATGCCATATGTCTCAAGGCCTGTAATCAGCTTCAGTGTCTGGAGAACAGGTCTTGTGAGGAGCAGCTGAGGGAACTGTAGTTGCTTAGTCTGAAGAGGAGGCTAAGTGAGACCACATTGACCTCTACAATTCCCCGACAGGAGGTTGGAGTGAGATTTGGATGGGGGTCAGTCTCTTCTCCTTCGTGTTAGGTGATAGAATGGAAGGAAATGGCCTGGAAGTGTGTCAAGGGAGGTTTAGGTTGAATATTAGGAAAACTTTCTTTGCTGAAAGAGTGGTCAGGCATTGTAACAGGCTGTCCAGGGAGGGGGTGGAGCCACCATCCCTGGAGCTGGTCGAAAAATGAGTAGATCTGGCACTTCAGGACATGCTTTAATGACCATGGTGATGCTGGGTCAACAGTTAGACTCGATCTTAGAGCTCTTTTCCAGGCAAAACAACTCAATAATTCTGTAGCCAGGCCTAACTCTTTACTGCTCAGCAGCAATGGGAGCTTGAAGTATGCTAGAAAGGAGCAGAACAGCTCCCTAAACCAATTCTGTGATTCGGTGACATTCTCCAACTCTAAGGACATTCTCCAAACAGACAGGAACAATTTTGCCTGAAGCAAGGCTGGCCCCATTTTCTTTCTGCAGCACCTAGCACAGCTTGGCAGCAGTACAGCTGAAAGATTAGTGCAATCTAATTAACTCCTTTAAAACTTCTGATCTATAAGGCTGCCACTTCTTTTACCTCCTGCACCTTCTCCACGAAAGCAAGATGTGACTGCAAGCAGAACATGCTCTCAGAAATGCTGGAGCTAATAACGTCCAGCCTCCAGCATCACTCCTGTTAAATTATGCTGTCATTCCACCCATATCATTCTGCTTCATCGTAAGGAGATCCATTTATTATGAGCAAATCTGTCTCCTGTACACCCCAATTATTTTACATAGGATGGATTGGGAGCAGATCCCCATAATTATACCCTAGTCAACCAGTCAGGTCTATAAACAAAATCTTTCACTCCTCTTATTACCTATTTTCCTTCCATCCATTATTCTTCGAATGTCTATAGGAGTTGGATGTGTGTGTGTGTGTGTGTGTGTGTTTTAATCCATCACCAACTGCAGATATTCAAGCCCAAATGCCCTAAACCTGTGGTTATTTTTCAGAAGGTTTCCAAATGCCCCTCCTGTTTTCTTCTCCTGACAGCCAGAGGAAAAGTAACCATCATTAAAAGCTGCACAAATTATACTGACACTTAAGAGTGCTCTGGGAGCATTCTTTATTCTTTTGGGTGTTTTCCTAATCCAGAGAAGGGCAAAAAAGCTGGGGAGGGGTTTGGAGCACAGCCCTGTGAGGAGAGGCTGAGGGAGCTGGGGTTGCTTAGCCTGGAGAAGAGGAGGCTCAAGGGAGACCTTCTTGCTGTCTACAACTACCTGAAGGGAGGTTGCAGCCAGAAGGGGGCTGGTCTCTTCTCCCAGGCAACCAGCACCAGAACAAGAGGACACAGTCTCAAGCTGTGCCGGGGAGGTTTAAACTGGAGGTGAGGAAGAAATTCTTCATAGAAAGGAAGATTGGCCATTGGAATGTGCTGCCCAGGGAGGTGGTGGAGTCACCATCACTGGAGGTGTATAGGAAGAGACTGGATGGGGTGATTGGTGCCATGGTTTAGTTGATTAGATGGTGTTGGATGATAGGTTGGACTTGATGATCTCAAAGGTCTTTTCCAACCTGATTAATTCTATTCTATTCTATTCTATTCTATTCTATTCTATTCTATTCTATTCTATTCTATTCTGTTCTGTTCTGTTTTGTTTTGTTCCGTTCCATTCCATTCCATTCCATCCTAGTCTAGTCTATTATTTCTTTTCTGTTGATATTGAGGAAGAAGTCCATTGGTGAAAATTCCTGACTCAGCAACTCTTTTCTGTTCCCCCTGCAATCTATTTGTCTTACTATTCAGTTTCCTCTCTTCAAACAGCAGATTAATTTTACAGAATCAATGGCAGCCCTGTCAATATAAGGTCTGCTATTTTTGCTATTTTTCCCCCTAAGGCTTCTTCCTTAGTTTGCCTGCTTTCTTGCTTTCTTTCTTTCTCTCTTTCTCTCTTTCTTTCTTTCTTTCTCTCTTTCTTTTTCTTTCTTTCTTTCTTTCTCTCTTTCTTTCTTTCTTTCTTTCTTTCTTTCTTTCTTTCTTTCTTTCTTTCTTTCTTTCTTTCTTTCTTTCTTTCTTTCTTTCTTTCTTTCTGTCTTTCTTTCTGTCTTTCTTTCTTTCTGTCTTTCTTTCTCTTTCCTTTTTTCCTTTTTCTCCCAGGCATTGCTGCTGTTAAAGCCAATATTGGTTCCCCAGGGAGGCTGTGGCTACCCCCTCCTTGGAGGTGTTCAAGGCCACATTGGACAAGGCCTTTAGCAAGCTGGTCTACGGGGATGTGTCCCTGCCCATGGCAGGGGGGTTGGAACCAGATGATCTTTAAGATCCCTTGTAACCCAAACCTCTCTGATGCTATGCACAGTCCATACAAGCAATTCTTCCTTGCTGGAACTGATTGCTTCTTTACTGTCTGAACTTGAAGTGTTTTTCTCTGAAGGCTATTTCAGGTTAAACCTGAGCTAGTTAAAACCCTTAAGCAGAAGTTAGTAAGACACGAGGATAGGAATTACATTCTGCAAACCCATTTTTCAGCTCAGATTCAATAAAAAAACAGTGTTTAGCACTTAGACTTGTGGATTAAGTTTATGTTTCAGGGTTAAATTAAATACAGAACAAGAGGACACTGTCTCAAGCTGAGCCAGGGAAGGTTTAGGCTGGGTGTTACGAAGAAGTTCTTCATGGAAAGAGTGATTGGCCATTGGAATGTGCTGCCCAGGGAGGTGGTGGAGTTACCATCACTGGAGGTGTTTAGGAGAGACTGTGTGGGGTGGTTGGTGCCATGGTTTAGTTGATTAGATGGTGTTGGGTGGTGGGTTGGACTCCATGATCTCAAAGGTCTCTTCCAACCTGGGTAATTCAGTTCCATTCCATTCCATTCCATTCCATTCCATTCCATTCCATTCCATTCCATTCCATTCCATTCCATTCCATTCAGTTCAGTTCAAGTCTATTCCATTCCATTCCATTCCATTCCATTCCATTCCATTCCATTCCGTAGTTCAGAGAAGCATTTACCCATTAACCCTTTGAGGCTTAGAGGTCTAACATGCACTTTCTACTTCCCCACTACTCCATTTCAGTGGGGAGAAAAGAGCAGGGTTCCACTTACTCATTGATTTGTGAGCGTTACGCCTCTTCATTGTCCTTAAAGTCTTTCACAGATCTGATTGTCATTTAATTAGCTGCTCTCTCTCTCTCTCTCTCTCTTGCAGTTATAATTAGTGAAATATATAAATACCACTTCATCAGTTCATGCTACTTGCTTGCCAGTAAGTTTAGCACAGATGAGGCAGCTGGTTGAAGGGCTGAGTAAGTTTTAAACATCTGAAAGAATAATTAAAAGTGGATAGAGAGAGTTTGGAATTGTTTGTTTTGCACCAAGAATGCTAATCCTCTGGGTTTGTGTTATTTGTTACCAACTTCATGCAGCAAAATGTGTGATGTTTGCTCCTCCTTACAACAGGATCAATGTGGATGAATGAGGAAGCACAGTGCATGCAGATGACCATCTTCACAATGTATTGGGTTAAAACAAAGCAAAACAAAACAAAAGGCAAGTAAAATAAGAGTGAGCTTTTCTTCTGCAAGGGCATCTGCTAGGTTTAAAAATAAAGAAGAGTATCCAGTCCCATGGCATTTAGACTGCAGGGATTAATTAAACTGAAGATCAACAGCAATGTAGGAAAGAATCAGCTCTCTGTTGGCTCCTAAACAGCTTGTCTCTGCTGATGTAAATTGTGCCAGTCTTAACAGTTCTGTCACTGGGTGCATCTAGCAAGGATGGCATCTAGCTTCCTCTGTAAGCAGGAGGCAAAGGCAAACTGGCATTCATGCTTTGCAAAGGAGTACTGGGTCTCTGATTTTTAGGTAGCAAGAGAAACCAAGATGTGTAATTATAGATTCATAGAATGTTTAGGGCTGTAAAGGACTTTAAAGATAATCTAGTTCCACCTCCACCCCCAACCATGGACAAGAACACCTCCTACTAGATGAGGTTTCTCAAGGCTGTGTCCAATATGGCATTGAACACCTCCCTGGAGGGGGCATCCACGGCCTCCCTGAGCAACCTGTTCCAGTGTCTCAGCATCCTCTCTGTAAATAATTTCTTCCTGATATTCAGTCTAAATCTACCTTCTTCCACCTTCAATGCATTCTTCCTCATCCTGTAACAACAAGCCCTTCTAAAAACTCCCTGCTCAGCTTTCTTGTAGACCCCCTTCAGGTACTAGAAGGCTGCTATAGGGTTTCCCTGGAGTCTTTATGGTATAGAATAAGTCTGAAGACTTGGAAATCACAGAATGCATTGGGTTGGAAAGAACTCTCACACATCATCTTGTCCAACTTCCCTGCAGTAAGCAGGGACATCTCCAGCTAGATCCAGTTGCTCAGGGCAACTTTTAATTAACCTTGAATGTCTCCAGAAATGAAGCCTCCAACACATCCCTAGGCAACTTGTTCCAGTGTTTCACTACCCTCATTGTGAACAACTTCCTCCTAATGTCCAACCTAAACCTACCCTGCTTGGTAGGGCAATGATGGCACTGCCACCCTCTCCTGAGGGTCATTGATCTGACTTGATGATCTTTGAGTCTCTTCCAACCTTGGTGATTCTGTGATTCTGTGATCTGAGCACCTGGGCTCCAGGGATTGATATCAGTCTATGCTTTCTATCAAAATACTTCTGGGATTAATTGCTGCACTTTTCTGTTTAGCCACTGACAGAGGAACACTTCAAGGGCAGCAGCAGGGAAAATGATCCTGAAGTTTCTTTCTATCAGCTGCTCTGCATGGATGGACACACTCATCAGAATGCTGACTGAGGAAGTTGGGGGGGATGGGGATGTGTATGCCAAACAGGCCATCCCAAAGATCTACAGAGACAGGAGGTTGCTTTATTTTCTGTCCTGCACAACCTGTGATTTGCTGGATCAAAAGCAGCCCAGAAAGCCAACTGTATCCTAGGCTGCATCAAAAGAAGTGTGATCAGCAGCAAGAGGGAGATGATTCTCAACCTCTACTCTGCTCTTGTAACGCTTCATGTGGAGTACTGCATTCAGTTGTGATGTCTGCAACACAAGAAGGACATGGATCTGTTGGAGCTGGTCCAGAGGAGGATGAGCAGAGGGCTGGAGCACCTCTTCTGTGAGGACAGGCTGCGGAAGTTGGGTCTGTTCAGCCTGGAGAAGAGAAGGCTTCAGGGACATCTTACAGCAGCTTTCTAGCAGGAAAGCTGGAGTGGAACTTCTTATAAGGGTGTGTGGTGACAGGACAGAGGGAAATGTTTTGAAACTAGAGCAGGGTAGATTTAGGTTGAAAATTAGGAAGCTCTTCACTATGAGAGTAGTGAGACACTGGAACAGGTTGCCCAAAGAAGTTGTGGATGACTTACCCCTGAAAGTGTTTAAGACCAGGATGGATGCAGCTTTGAGCAACCTGGTCTAGTGGGAAGCATCCAGGCCCATGGCAGGGGGGTTGAAGCTAGATGATCATCTAACTCAAGCCATCCTATGATTCTATGACATTGTGAAGAGGAAAGGACTTTGGCATGTATGAATGGAATGGAATGGAATGGAATGGAATGGAATGGAATGGTATGGAATGGTATGGTATGGAATGTAATGGAATGGAATGGAATGAATGGAATGGAATGGAATGGAATGGAGTGGAGTGGAGTGGAGTGGGATAGAGTAGAGTAGAGTAGGATAGGATAGGATAGGATAGGATAGGATAGGATAGGATAGGATAGGATAGGATAGGATAGGATAGGATAGGATAGAATTAACCAGCTGTTCCAGCTACAGGGGTCAGGGTGAATGGCTGGATGAGGAGACAAAGCAAGCAGTCAGACAGGAAGTGAAGTCAAACTGCTGTGAAAGGGAATGGGTGGAGCAGACAGGGGAAGAGAGGATGGAGCATGCTGTAGCTTCAGCCTGCTCTGCAGGACCAGCCCCCAAGAATATGTTACCAAATCAGCTTAAGATGAATGACTGAGAAAAGTACCCAGGCAAAAGCATTTTGCATACAGTGAGAACGTGGGAGGCAGCTTGTCTTAAAGTATTATTTTTCCTTTAGTCCACACATTTGTGTGCTATTGGTGAAGATTTCTTTTCTCTCTCAATGTATAGCAAGCCTCAGCCTAAATAATATCAGCACTAAAGACGTGACCTTTCAAAAGCCATGCTGACAGGCAAAGGGGCTGGAGGAATGTGAGGCAGAGCTAACAATGATCCAGCAGAATACAATGGCCCCATTGTGGAGTTTGCTTCCACTTGTCCAGCACTGGGTAAAACCTCCTGAACTATGTCAAGGCCTTTGAAATGTCAGATCTTCCTCAGTCTGGGCAGTTGTGCCTGAAAGCTCTGGAGGTGTTCAAGAGGGGATTGGACGTGGCACTTGGTGCCATGATTTAGTCATGAGGTCTGTGGTGACAGGTTGGACTTGGTGACCTTTTAGGTCTCTTCCAACCTTGGTGATTCTGTGAAAAAAGCCCCAGGGTTTGGATTGCAATGGATGATTCCAGGCAGCTTACAGAGAACAGCAAGCAGGGGCAAATGAATGAGAAATGTAACTGGGAAAAGAAGTGGGGTTTTTCTGCAGCAATCTTTGGGATTTTTGCCTGCTAATTAACCTAGAAATCATGCAATTGTTGCAAACTGTTGACCTGAGGCTGCCCTCTGGGTTGAGAGCTAAATTTTGCACTTAGTAGCCTCCTGAGGAGAGGTGAAGCAGATCGAAAGTAGTGGTGTTGAGGAGTATTTGCTAACAAATCAGTTGTAAAGAGGAAGGCAAATAGCCAAAGAAATCTGGCTTGTGAAGTTAGCATGGTTTTGTCAGCATATGGTACCACTCAGGGGACAGGAGGGAGGCATTTTTGTAGCACATTTGTGCATGACTGGCAAGGAAGCTGCAGTAAGAAGACTGAAGCACACAAAAAAAGGAGAGATGTTTCTTGTAATGAGAAGAGGAAATGGAACACTACTGAACTGCTCAAACATTCATCAGTAACACTGCTGCTATTCCTTGTGAACATCAGGTTACACCTTGCAGAGTGAACTTCCTCTAACAACAGTCAGAATACACAAGGAGAAAAGAAAGAAGTAGGACATTTTTGTTGCTGAAGTCACTTCTGTGAAGTATTACTTGTAAGTCAAGCCTTTGGAAGGAAAAAAAAAGAATAGAATAGAATAGAATAGAATAGAATAGAATAGAATAGAATAGAATAGAATAGAATAGAATAGACCAGACCAGGTTGGGAGAGACCTTCAAGATCATCGCATCTGACCTATCATCCAACACCATCTAATCAACGAAACCATGCAACCAAGCACCCTATCAAGTCTCCTCCTAAACACCTCCAATGATGGTGACTCCATCACCTCCCTGGGCAGCACATTCCAATGGCCAATCTCTCTCTCTATGAAGAATTTCTTCCTAACATCCAATCTGAACCTCCCCTGGTACAGCTTGAGACTGTGTCCTCTTGTTGTGGTGCTGGTTGTCTGGGAGAAGAGACCAACCCCCACCTGGCTAAAACCTCCCTTCAGGTAGTTGTAGATGGCAATAAGGTCTCCTCTGAGCCTCCTCTTCTCCAGGCTAAGCAACCCCAGAATCACAGAATTGTTTGGCTTGGAAAAGACCTCTAAGGTCATTGAGTCCAACCATCAGCCTAACACCACCATGGCCATTAAACCATGTCCCAAACTGCCATGTCCATGTGTTTCTTCAACACCTCCAGGGATGGTGACTCCACCACCTCCCTGGGCAGCCAGTTCCAATTCCTGACCACTCTTGCAGAAATGATTTTTTTCCTAATAGCCAACTTAATTCTCCCCTGACACAACTTCAGGCCATTTCCTCTCAATCTATCACCTGATACTAGGGAGAAGAGACCAACCCCCACCTCATGGTAAGGCCTGAAAAATGCATTAGTTAATTTGGCATTTTCTTGACAGTAGGACCTTGCTTTATGATTTAAGAAACAGAGGTTAACATGGAAACTGCATCAAGCCTTTTGCATGGATTTGCTCTGCTTCCAGCACATTCCCCATAGGATAAGACGTTGTCTGCAGGCAAGCACAGCTGGATTGCATCCAGCACTTTACCCCTTCTCACCACCCACAGCTGGAGCTGGTAGGCAGGCTGTGGAGCAGGTGCACTAAGCTGGATCTGGGTTTGAATCAGGCTGCTTTCCTTTTTTAATGAATCTTATTAGTGAAGTGTTTTATGTTGTCTTTTCATGAGGAGGAACACTTGACTTGTTGTTATGAAGCAACATGTCATTAATCCATCTGATTGCTGGAACCTGCTCAAGGAAAGTACATAGGAACAGTAAGAGCAGTGTATGGTTTGGTCTTTGAATGCATCCACACACAAACAAAAGCTTTCATAACCCAGCTCCAGAAATTGACTGGCATCTGAGCCACATGTTTCTATTCTTCCCAGACTAATTTATGAGGTATGCTACATGGGGAGTTCTGTTTTCATGGCTGTGCATCGCTCCGAGGGGTAACGGTCACAGCTTGCTTAGACTCTCTCACCCAAGGATCACCAAGCATGTTCAGATGTTAATTAGTTTTCCTGGCAGGCATCAAGAATAGTGTGGCCAGCAGGGGCAGGGAAGTCATTGTGCCCCTGTACTCAGCACTGGTTAGGCTACACCTTGAGTACTGTGTCCAGGTCTGGGCCGCTCAGTTTAAGAAGGACATTGAGACACTTGAAAGTGTCCAGAGAAGGGCAACAAGGCTGGGGAGGGGTCTAGAGCACAGCCCTGTGAGGAGAGGCTGAGGGAGCTGGGGTTGTTTAGCCTGGAGAAGAGGAAGCTCAGGGGAGACCTTATTGCTGTCTACAACTACCTGAAGGGAGGTTGTAGCCAGGAGGGGGTTTGTCTCTTCCCTCAAGCAACCAGCACCAGAACAAGAGGACATAGTCTCAAGCTGCACCAGGGGAAGTTTAGGCTGCAGGTAAGGCGAAAGTTCTTCATAGAGAGAGTGATTGCCTATTGGAATGTGCTGCCCAGGGAGGTGGTGGAGTCACTGGAGGTGTTTAGGAATAGACTGGATGGGGTGCTTAGTGCCATGGTTTAGTTGATTAGATGGTGTTGGATGATAGGTTGGACTTGATGATCTCAAAGGTCTCTTCCAACCTGGTTAATTCCATTCCATTCCATTCCATTCCATTCCATTCCATACCATTCCATTCCATTCCATTCCATTCCACTCCATCCTATCCTATCCTATCCTATCCTATCCTATCCTATCCTATCCTATCCTATCCTATCCTATCCTATCCTATCCTACTCTGTAGGAATTTAAAAATACAAAAATTCTGAAGAGTAGACCAGCTCCACCTGCTGAAGATCCTCTTCTTTTGGTTCTTCTAAAGTTTAAGCTCAATTCATTTAGTTTCATTAATTAAGTCATTAAGTTTAATTAATTGCTAACTTAAATATTGATTCCAGAATTTAAAAGTCAACTGCAAGGATAATTTTCACCTGATTCATGTCTACATTTCTACACATGTTGGCTACAGTACTATTATGTAAAAGGTAATGTAACCATTCCAGAAGTGTTTCTAGATGACCCTATTACAAGTGTAGGTTTTGTAACATTTTTGTACAGTACTATAGGGTTTTTTTTTCTCTTTTATTAGGAAAAATTACTTCAATAAGCATTCTGAGTATAGTGTGGCCAGCAGGAGCAGGGCAGTCATTGTGCTCCTGTCCTCGGCGCTGGTTAAGCCACACCTTGGGCACTGTGTCCAGTTCTGGGCCCCTCAATTTAAGAGGGACATTGAGACACTTGAACGTGTCCAGAGAAGGGCAACAAGGCTGGGGAGAGGCCTTGAGCACAGCCCTGTGAGGAGAGGCTGAGGGAGCTGGGGTTGTTTAGCCTGGAGAAGAGGAGGCTCAGGGGAGACCTTCTTGCTGTCTATAGCCACCTGAAGGGAGGTTGTAGCCAGGAGAGGGTTGGTCTCTTCTCCCAGGCAACCAGCACCAGAACAAGGGGACACAGTCTCAAGCTGCACCAGGAGAAGTTTAGGCTTGAGGTGAGGAGAAAGTTCTTCATAGAGGGAGTTGTTAACTGTTGGAATGTGCTGCCCAGGGAGGCTGTGGATTCACCATCATTGGAGGTGTTCAAGAGGGGATTGGACGTGGCACTTGGTGCCATGGTTTAGTTAGTCATGAGGTCTTGGGTGAGAGGTTGGACTTGATGATCTTTGAGGTCTTTTCCAACCTGCTTAATTCTATTCCCTTTTTCTATTCTAACTAGATCAAGTTGCTCAGTGCTGCATCGACTTTGACCTTGAACGCCTCCAGGGAGGGGGCTGCAACCTCCCTTCAGGTAGTTAAAAGGTGTCCCCTTCCTCACTGCAAGGGGGTTGGACAAGGGTCCCTTCCAACCCTATGCTCTCCATGATTCAGTGAGGTACTTCTATCCAAAGGCTCTGCACAATTACTTGTATCTGTCTTTCCTGAGTTTTTCCATGCTCGACGAGTGGCAAGCAAAGAGTGAGGCTTGTTTTTTTCCTCAGAGGTGTCAGAAACACACAAAATAATTCTCCCCAGCCCATTGGGGATCCATCCTTTGAGTTTCTGAAGTAAGAAATTAAAATAACAAAGGAAAGACCTGTTAGGTTGTGGCATGGCAACCTTCCAAACAGCTCTGATAAACCAGCATTGTTCTCTGCTTGGGAACTGAAACAGAATTATGCATTGTTCTGAAGCAGCTGGGGAGTGGTTCCCCAGGCTGGTTCTTACAGCAGCAGTTGAAGGAAGCATAATACAATCTAGTATCACTTCTAATTAAATTAGCCCAAAGGGCAGGAGGTAGGTTACTTGCTAATTTTTCAGAGCTGCAGCTCCAAAGTAAACATTACCAAGGTGAAGGCAAAAATGGCAGCTCTTAGGGAGCTCTTTTTCACTAAAGGAGAAGTCTTTTGTCTGAATAGTTATTGTATTCTTGTAGCAGACACAAAATGGCTCTGAATTAAGTGCTTTAAATAGCTGGGTCAATGTTATTGTATAACATAGGATCATAGAATGATGGAAGTTGGAAGGGAGCTTAATATGGTAGAATCATACAACTGTTTTGCTTGGAAGAGTGCTGCTCCAAGATGATAAAGTCTATCCTTCAGCCTAACACCGCCATGGTCATTAAAATCATGTCCTGAAGTGCCATGGCCACAGATTTCTTGAACACCTCCGACAACAGTGACTCCACTACCTCCCTGGGCAGCCTGTTCCAATGACTCTTGCAGCAAAGAATTTTTCCTAGTATCCAACCTAAACCTCCCCTGGCACAATTCCAGGCCACATCCTCTCATGCTAATCATCTTACACCAGGGAGAAGAGTCCAATCCCCACCCCACTCCAACATGCTTTCCAGGAATTGTAGAGAGCAATGAGGTCTCTCCTCAGCCTCCTCTACTCCAGACTAAGCAGCTCCAGTTCCCTCAGCTGCTCCTCCTAAGACTTGTTCTCTAGACTCAAGAATCATCTTGTTCCAACGCCTATGCCATGGGTAGGGACACCTCCCACTCAACCTGGTTGCTCAAAGCTTCATCCAGCCTGGTCTTCAATGCTTCCAGGGATGTGGCATCCACAACTTCTCTTGGCAACCTGTCCCAGTGTCTCACCACCCTCATACTGAAAAACTTCTTCCTAATTTTCTATCTAAATCTACCCTGCTCTAGTTTCAATGCATTTCCCCTTGTCCTATCACCACATACCCTCCTAAAAGAGTCCCTCCCCATCTTTCCTGTAGCCTCCATCAGATACTGGTGTCATAGCACCACAGGCCCTTATAAATTATATGATTTTCATGTTGTTGTTTGGTTGTGGACAGTGAAAAGATGAAGACTTCAGTGCAATGCCACCACATGGAGAAGAAATTATGCTTTACCTTTGAGAAACACTGGGCTAAACGTTCATACATGTTTCCAGCATGACTGCTAATGTGTATTTTGAAGGATGATGATGGTCTCTTCTCCTAGGCAAGCAGCACCAGAATAAGAGGACAGAGTCTCAAGCTGTGCCAGGGGTAGTTTAGGCTTGAGGTGAGGAGAAAGTTCTTCACAGAAAGAGTAACTGGCCGCTGGAATGTGCTGGTCAGGGAGGTGGTGGAGTCACCATCCCTGGAGGTGTTCAAAAAAGGACTGGACGTGGCACTTGGAGCCATGGTTTAGTAGTCATGAGGTGTTGGGTAACAGGTTGATGATCTCTGAGGTCTTTTCCAACCTTATTGATTCTGTGATTATGATCATTCTTTCGGCTTATTTTGGGACCAAACTTTGGGGTTCAGCTTTCTAACTGATAGAATCACAGTGGTTGCTGAGCCAGGTCCTGTCAGATCTCAGCTGGCATTTTGTGGGAGGTTACAGGAATATGGCTGGATTCTGGACATTTTTTTCTATACAAAGCATAGACAAATATTGTGCAGATGCTCTTCATATGTCACTTTGAGAAATTAAAGCATCCCTCTCAGGGGTGCCCAGCAACAGGGGAAGAGGTAATGGGCACGAACTTGAGCATAACAATTTCCATCTGAACACAAGGAGAAACTTCTTTAAGCTGTGGCTGGTGGAGAACTGGAACAGGCTGCCCAGAGAGGTGATGAAGTCTCCATCTCTGGAGACATTCAGAACCCACCTGGACATGTTCCTGTGTGACCTTCTCTAAGTTCTACACAGAGAGAGTGATTGCCCATTGGAATGGGCTGCCTGGGGAGGTGGTGGAGTCACCATCACTGGAGGTGTTTAGGAAGAGACTGGATGGGGTGCTTGGTGCCATGGGTTAGCTGTTTGGGTGGGTTGGATTGGTTGATGGGTTGGACACGATGATCTTGAAGGTCTCTTCCAACCTGGTTTATTATTCTCTAAGTGAACTTGCTTTGGCAGGAGGATTGGACTTGATGTTCTCCAGAGGTTTCCCCCAACCCCTACTATTCTGTGCTTCTGTGGTTGGGGATTCTTTGCTTTCTACCTCCCCCTTCCCTCTTTCTCCAAGCTCCTATGGGGCACTCATCAATTTCTAATTCAATAATTACACCTTGAATTGTTCCCAGTGCAGCTTTTAGCTGCAGGAGGAATTAGTCTGATCCACACTGAACAGAAATCTTTCATTCTTCGCTCTTTTGCATATCTTGTAACTCTGATTTACATTGGCTGCACTGAAAGTTCTCTGATGTGAGAAGAATCACAGATGTATGGAGGAGAAGAAAAGTTTTGACAAGGATGAAGGAAGCATTTCTAGATTTGTTCTCTAATTATATCTGTTGCAGTGAATCATTTAGTTTTGATTTCTGCCTGCAAAACTACTTATTTATGGACTGGTGTCCCAAGCCATCAAGCTTTTTTAAAGCACTTATGTTTTCCCTCAATAATAAGAACAATATTATTATTGACTTGAAGATTTTGGCTTTCAAGTGCTTTTATTTCTTTCATTGCTTAGCTGCCATTCATTGGCTTCCTGCTGGTCCCTGATGGGAGAAAAATAATGAAGTAAAACAGAAGAGAAAATGCTAATTGGAGACCAATTTGTTATTCAAAGCTGTCCAACAGCAATCTCTCTAATAACAGATAGAAATTGACTATCTCACATCATAGGTCTGAATACTACAGATTCATTTGCCCTATTTTTCACTTTCTCAGAGCATCATGATTGGAGATATAATGTAGTAAGTGATATTATGGTCATTCTTGGTATTTATGTATCTGCTGTCATCATCAGTTTGGACAAGAAGGTCTCCAGAGCTGGCTCCCAAGCCCTACTATTCTTTTCTCATAGAAGCATAACATTGTTTTGGCTGGCAAAGACCTCTAAGATCATTGAGTCCAACCATCAAACTCACACCACCATGACCATTAAACCATGTCCCAAAGTGCGATGTCCATGTGTTTCTTGAACACCTTCTGGGATGGTGATTCCACCCCCATCCCTGGGCAGCCTGTTCTCATACCTGGCCACTCTTCCCATAATTTCTTTTTTAGTTATCTTTAAATATTATTATGCAATCTAAAGCTCCCCTGGTGCAATTTCAGGCCATCCCCTTGTTATGTAACCCTACCCCAATGAGAAGTATCCTGGTAGTGGAAATAAGGGGTGGATCCACATGCATTAATTAATCCACTGATGAATCATAGAATCAATAAGGTTGGAAAAGACCTCAAAGATCATCAAGGCCAACCTGTCACCCAGCACCTCATGACTAACTAAACCATGGCACCAAGTGCCACGTCCAATCCCCTCTTGAAGACCTCCAGGGACTGTGACTCCCCCACCTCCCTGGGCAGAGAACTAGGGCTTTCCAACCCTGAGGAAAATGTGTGATTCAGAGATCTGTTGAGAGGGTGTTTCTCTGTGAGGATGGAGGCAGGGAATGTCTCACAGCCAATGGTTAAGGCACAGATCACAGAGCAATGCCACAAATCATGGAATCAGAATCAGAGACTCATGAAATTGTTTTGGTTGGAAAAGACCTCTAAGATCAATTGACTCCAGCCATCAACCTAGGACTATCACAGGCATTAAACCATGTCCCAAAGTGCCATGTCCACCAGTTTCTTTTATTCAAGAAGATGAACAGATGCTAGCCTATACAAAAAATAAATAGAAAAGACTTCTTCACTGGAAGACTGAAAAGTCATCTTACATGGAAGGGGGGAAGTCTTTGTTGGCTTAGCCTAGCAGAGTATGGTCTAAGAAAGATTTTGTTGGTCTTTATAATCATGAGGAAAAGTGTGTAAGTCATTCTGCCCTGTACTCAGCACTGGTTAGGCCACACCTTGAGTCCTGTGTCCAGTTCTGGGCACCTCAGTTTAGGAAAGATGTTGAGATGCTGGAATGTGTCCTGAGAAGGGCAACAAAGCTGGGGGGGGATTTGGAGCACAGCCCTGTGAGGAGAGGCTGAGGGAGTTGGGGTTGTTTAGCCTGGAGAAGAGGAGGCTCAAGGGAGACCTTCTTGTTGCCTACAACTACCTGAAGGAAGTTTGTAGACAGGCAGGAGTTGGTCTCTTCTCCCAGGCAACCAGTATTGAACAAGAGGATACGGTCTCTAGCTGCTCCAGGGGAGGTTTAGGCTGGTTGTTAGGAAGAAGTTCATCACAGAAAGAGAGATTGGTCATTGGAATGTGCTGCCCAGGGAGGTGGTGGCATCACCATCACTGGAGGTGTTTAGGAAGAGACTTGATGGGGCACTTGATGCCATGGTATTATTGATTAGAAGGTGTTGGATGATAGGTTGGACTGATGATCTCAAAGGTCTCTTCCAATCTGTTCTGTTCTTCTCTACTCTACTCTACTCTACTCTACTCTACTCTACTCTACTCTACTCTACTCTACTCTACTCTACTCTACTCTACTCTACTCCTATTCTATTCTATTCTATTCTATTCTACTCTATTCTATTCTATTCTATTCTATTCTATTCTATTCTATAGTAATATTTTCATTTCCACTGTTAAATAATTCTTTCCCTTCCTCTGAATTCTGGCTATGAAATGTGAAGAGGCAAATCCCTGACTCACTTTTGGAATTCAATCTAAGCCTGTAAAGTTTTTGCAGGCATTCAAATCCAGCACTGAAGAGGAAACAAAAACAAAATAGGTATTCTGCTGCCTTCAGTTCCTAAAAAAAAACAAAATCAAGTTGAGGGCTTTTTTTTTGAAGTCTTTCTTGGCCTTGTTTCTTTCATGCATAAAGAGCTCCCACTTTCATTCATGCTTTTTCACCTTCAGACTTGATAATGCAACCTTGTGGTTTACATTAGACAACCACTGTGAAATTTCATCATGTGTTGAATGCATTTAATATTTCACAAGTGGAACAGATTAAACTGATGTTTCACCAGTTAGGCTGTCCTAGGAATTTTTTTGCTTGCATTTACTCATTTGTTCCTTTTCATGGAAATTTTCAGGTGCTGATTTTCATAGAATCACAGAATGCATTAGGTTGGAAGGGACCTTTGAAGGGCATCTTGACCAACAGTGTCTCCTACGAGGACAGACTGAAGGAGTTGGGGCTGCTCAGTCTGGAGAAGGTTCCGAGGTGACCTCATTGTGGCTTTCCTGTATCTGAAGGGGGCTACAGGAAGGCTGGGGAAGGACTTCTCAGGATCTCAGGTAGTGATAGGACTAGGGGGAATGGAATGAAGCTGGAGGTGGGGAGATTCAGGCTGGAGGTGAGGAGGAGGTTCTTCCCCATGAGAGTGGTGAAGCCCTGGAATGGGTTGTCCAGGGAGGTGGTTGGGGCCCTGTGCCTGGAGGTGTTTAAGGCCAGGCTGGATGAGGCTCTGGCCAGCCTGATCTAGTGTGGGGTGTCCCTGCCCACGGCAGGGGGGTTGGAACTAGATGATCCTTGTGGTCCCTTCCAACCCTGGCTGATACTATGATACTAGGAACAGGGCTGCAGTGAGAATCTTTAGCTAGATCAGGCTGCTCAGGGCCCCGTAAGGGCTGTCCTTGAATGTATCCAGGTACAGGGCCTCCACCACACCTCTAGGCAACATGTTCCAGAATTCCACTACCCTCATTGTGAAGAGCTTCTCTCCTAACCTCCAAAATGGTCATCCTTAATAATGGCTGAAGATATTTATCTGATTCACCTAAAATTTCCTGGGGAAAAAAAAAAAATAAACAAGAAGCAAAGGCAATAAAAAGCTCCAGAAATCATAGAATCATGGAATGGTTTGGGTTGGAAGAGACCTTAATCATCTAGTTCCAATCCTACACACCTTGCACTAGCCCAGATTGCTCAAGGCCATGTCCAGTCTGGCCCTGAATACCTCCAGAGAGGGAGCATGGATAAGCGTCCATACGTTTAAGCTCTTCCTGTGTTCTTGAAATTCCCCCTGACATCTTTTGAAGGACTTCATTTTCAACCTGTGGGAAGAGGTTTTTGGATAGCTGTAGAAGACTAGGGAAGATGTAGGAGAAGAGTTTGTTTTCAGATAGCTTTAGAAGACTATAGGGAAGATTTGCCTTTGCTCGCATTAGAGCGAGCTATGTTTTGTCTTTGACTCTGAGGGGACTTTAAACACCTTGGAACTGGAGAGAAGCTGGGCAGGATCTGGTTGGATGTGTTAAAATATTGGTTTGTTATTTTGACCTATTGTATGCCTTAAATACACACATGCCAGTAGAAAATGACCAATTAAGAGGTGACACACATGCCTTCTGATAGACTATATAGCGTAATAAAGTGGACACTTTGCTTGAATCAAACTGCCTCCCATCTCTCAATCCTGGCATCAACCTCTCCTCTCACTCCCCCCATTTCACCTCTTTCCTCACCCATCAACAGACAGTAAAACCCTTAGAAGATTTTCAGCCCTCTCAAAGCTTAAGACAGACTCCCAAAGCGTTCTGGCAGCCAGCAGTAAGGTGTGTTAGGTCACGGTAAATAGAGATCGCTGAAGGTTGGGTCAGAATCAGACCAACCTGTTAAGCAAGTGCCAGCTCTTCCAACTGAAGTCACTGTTGCTTTTTTATAACCCACTTAAAAAATTGTGGGTTTTGGTGTGGTTTTTTTTTTCATGTAAGGCTCAGATGAATTCACTGGACCGTGATTCCTGTCAGATCAAGTTCTTAAAGTGAGTTAAGTCAACTATAATATATAGCCAATAACAGACTGTGGAGGGTTTTTTTACCCTTCACAATAGCTCCAGGTGGTTTTTGTCTTAGGGCCACACTGACTTCATCATGCAGAAGAGCAACCTAAGACATTGGGTAGCTGCAGCATGTTCAGAGAAAAGCAACTAAGCTAGTGAAGGGTCTACAGGACAACTCTGGTGAGGAGGGTCCCAGGCAAGCAGCACCAGAACAAGAGGACACAGTCTCAAGCTGCACCAGGGGAGGGTCAGATTGGATGTTAGGAAGAAATTCTTCATAGAAAGAGTGATTGGCCATTAGAATGTGCTGCCCAGGGAGGTGGTGGAGTCACCATCACTGGGGGTGTTTAGAAGGAGACTTGATGGGGCACTTGGTGCCATGGTTTAGTTGATTAGATGGAGTTGGATGATAGGTTGGACTTGATGATCTTGAAGGTCTTTTCCAACCTGTTAATTCTATTCTATTCTATTCTATTCTATTCTATTCTATTCTATTCTATTCTATTCTATTCTATTCTATTCTATTCTATTCTATTCTATTCTATTCTATTCTATCCTATCCTATCCTATCCTATCCTATCCTATCCTATCCTATCCTATTCTCTATTCTATTCTGTTCCGTTCCATTCCGTTCCGTTCCATTCCATTCCATTCCATATTATTTAGTCTGGAGTCTGAGGGGAAACCTCATAACTGTCTACAACTCCCTAAAAGCAGGCTGGAGGAGGTGGGGCACTCACTGGACCAGCTCCAGCAGTTCAATGTCCTTCTCATGCTAGGTGCCCCAGAAATGGATGCAGTGGTCCAGGTGGGGTCTCATGAGAGCAGAACAGAGGGGGAAACTGACCTCCTTCATCCTGCTGATCACACTTCTTTTGATGCAGCCTGAAACATGGTTACCTTGTAGCCTATAAATGACCATTGCTGATTCAAGTTGATTTCTTCATCAGCTGACACCCCCAAGTCCTTCCCCTTGAGACTGCTCTGGAGCTGCTCCTCGCCCAGACTGTATATGTGCTTGAGAGTGCCCCAATCCAGGTGTAGGACCTTGGCCTTGTTGAACTTTAGGACTGTGACTTGGGCCCACCTCTCAAGCCTGCCCAAGTCCCTGTGGGTTGTTCTCTGGGAACTGTGCAATCTAATCACTCTTTGATGCAATTTCACCTTGTAGTGCCTTCTTAATTGTTTTCAAATTGGTCTGCTTGGTTTTGAAATGCTCACCAGTGAAGAGGGTGAGCATTTCAAATTTAGTGGAGACCCTGCTCCACTAAATTACTTCAGCAAGTGATGAATTGCTTTTACTCAAGGGTCTTTTAATTCTTTAAATGTATAAACACAAGTCTGCTTCCAGAGGTGAACAAAATGCAGTGCTGTGGGTATGTGATGAGGCTTGCATCTTCAGTTCTGAGACAAATATGATGCTCTTTAATTCATCCTTAAGTTTGAAGGCATTGGGAATGATAGCTTCATTAATGAAATGATATTTTCATGCAAAACAGCTGCCCATTCTTTTCCCTGGAAGAGGCCACAGTATTGTATATGTCTTTATAGTGCTCTTTAGGAATGAATTATGGGTGACTCTCTTAAGTTTGAATTACATTCCTCTGATCCCATGTGAAAAGCAAGCCTGAAGTGTAATTGCAATAAGCCATCACTTTCTGTAGCAGAATGCAGTGTAACTTAGAATCATAGAGCCATGGAATTGCATCAGTTGGAAAAGACTTCCAAGATCATCAAGTCCAACCTTCAACCTAAGACCACACCATGGCTAAACCACGTCCCAAAGTGCCATGACCAAACATTTCTTGAACATCTCTAGCCATGATGACTTCAGCACCTCCCTGGGCAGCCTGTTCCAGTGCCTGACCACTCTTGCAGGAAAGAATTTTTTCCTAATATCCAACCTAAACCTCCCTTGGTACAATTTCAGACTATACCCTGTTGTTCTATCACCTGATAGGAGGGAGAAGAGACTAACTCCCACCTCACTCCAACCTCCTTTCAGGGAGTTGTAGAGAGTAAAGAAGTCTCCTCTCAGCTTCTGCTTCTCCAGATTCCAGTTCCCTCAGCTGCTCCTCCTCAGATTTGTTCTCCAGTTCCTGCACCAGCTTTGTTGCTCTTCTTTACTTGCACTGAAACAACTCCAGTTCCCTTAACTGCTCTTCCTCAGATTTGTTCTCCAGTTCCTACACCAGCTTTGTTGCTCATCTCTACTTGCTCTGAAACAACTCCAGTTCCCTCAACTGCTCCTCCTCAGATTTGTTCTCCAGATCCTGCACCAGCTTTGTTGCTCATCTCTGCTTGCACTGAAACAACTCCAGTTCCCTCAGCTGCTCCTCCTCAGATTTGTTCTCCAGATCCTGCACCAGTTTGTTGCTCATCTCTACTTGCACTGAAACAACTCCAGTTCCCTCAACTGCTCCTCCTCAGATTTGTTCTCCAGATCCTGCACCAGCTTTGTTACTCTTCCCTACTTGCACTGAAACAGCCAGCATGCAGAGCCTCTGTACTCAGTGCTGGTTGAACCACACCTTGAGGAATGTGTCCAATTCTGGGCCCCTCAATTTAAGAAGGACCATGCTAGACAATAAAATCATCATCCCTATTATTGTCTGAGTCTTTACTTTCCTTACAAGATTCTGGAAGGAAATGCTGTTGTGCTTTCTGTACTGTCTAAGGCTAAATGTAATTGTAATACAAAACACCCAATACATTAATTGGCATTTGAAATGTTTTGGCAGGGAAGAAAATCAGTCTCAAAAGTAGGAATACCATCAAGGGAAAGAGTTTACGTGTTTAATTAGAGATTAAACAGATTAAATTGCTCATTCAGTGCAACACAGGGAGAAAAAAAAACAGAAGAGAGGGAGGGGACGTTTCATGGGGTGGAAAAAATACAACAGTTTTGTAAAATAGTAAATATCATCAGTATTCTGTTCTGCTTGCAGTGTTTCTTCCTCTGAAACCAGTTCGGATTTTGCTCTTCCACTTTCAGGGATGAAGTACAAGTCCCTCTTGGTGAGCAGAGTCCAACAGGATGGCATTCAACAAGTCCAAGTGCCAGGTGCTGCACTTTGGTCACAACAACCACATGCAGCTCTTTAGGCTGGGGTCAGAGTGGCTGGAGAGCTGCCAAACAGAAAGGGACCTGGGGGTACTGATTGACAGCTGGCTGAACATGAGCCAGCAGTGTACCCAGGCAGCTAAGAAGGCCAAGAGCATCCTGGCCTGCATTAGGAATAGTGTGGCCAGCAGGAGCAAGGAAGTCATTGTGCCCCTGTACTCTGCACTGGTTAGGACACACCTTGAGTACTGTGTCCAGTTCTGGGCCACTCAGTTTAAGGACATTGAGACTCTTGAACATGTCCAGAGAAGGGAAATGAGGCTGGGGAGAGGCCTTGAGCACAGCCCTGTGAGGAGAGGCTGAGGGAGCTGAGATTGCTCAGCCTGGAGAAGAGGAGGCTCAGAGGAGACCTTCTTGCTCTCTACAACTACCTGAAGGGAGGTTGTAGCCAGGAGGGGGTTGGTCTCTTCTCCGAGACAGCCAGCACCAGAACAAGAGGACACAGTCTCAAGCTGCACCAGGGGAGGTTTAGGCTGGAGGTGAGGAGAAAGCTCTTCCCAGAGAGAGTTATTAGCCTCTGGAATGTGCAGCCACTTTGGGATATGGTTTAATGACCATGGTGGTGTTAGGTTAATGGTTGGACTCAACGATCATAGAATCAATAAGGTTGGAAGAGACCTCAAAGATCATCCAGTTCAACCTGTCTCTCAACACCTCATGGCTAAACCATAGCACCAAGTGCCACATCCAGTCCCCTCTTGAACACCTCCAGGGATGGGGACTCCACCACCTCCCTGGGCAGCACATTCCAATGGCTAACCACTCTCTCTGGGAAGAACTTTCTCCTCACCTCCAGCCTAAACCTTCCCCTGGTGCAGCTCAAGACTGTGTCCTCTTGTTCTGGTGCTGGCTGCCTGGGAGAAGAGGCCAACTTCCTCCTGGATACATCCTCCCTTTAGGTAGTTGTAGACAGCAAGAATGTCTCCCTTGAGCCTCCTTTTCTCCAGGCTAAGCAATCCAAGATAGGATGCCTAAACCCTCTCCTCAAAAGGGTAGAGGTCTGTCGAGAACTTTAAAAAAGGCCACACCAAAAGCAAAATAAAACCATGGGGAGGGGGAGAGAGGGGGAGGGAGAAAAAAATCCCATACCCAAATGACTGAAAGTCTGATGTAGCTTAAAGAGAGCTGATCACTGGTTTCTATGTAAATCGATGTACTTGTCCAATGCCAGGAAAGCTTCACGTGCTCGCTCTTCATAATGCAGTTTCCAAGCACTGTCATAACTTCCACTAAGTGTAAATGCCTTTCTCCCCCAAAAGCTGCACAGGCTTTGCATTCAGCAGCACTCAAATGAGATGCAAGAGTTGAAAGACAATGCTAAGGTACCGCTTATTTTATCCACATTTTATCTCCCAGCCATCAATTTTCTATGCTCTATTCCACAGCTCCCAACAGACGTCGGTAGAAGAGTCCTCAATAAATCTCAAAGCACTCAATGTGGAAGAGATTTATTTGTTATTTGTGTCATGTTTTATTAGTGCCCTGCAGTTCAGGCTTCACGCTGGAGAGATCCTTCCCTTTGCCAACAAGTTGGGGGTTGGGGGGGGGAGGGGAGTATAATATCTTTACAGTTTTAATTTATGGTAACAATATATTTATTGGGTTTTTTTATACTATGCATCTTAATTCCCAGATTCAGGTATTTCAGCATCTTTATCTAAGCATAACTCTGTGATATAGTTATTTTTTGATGCCACTGAGATAGGCTTCAATAAATCACCACCATTTAGGTTGAGTGTGCGTGGGGAAAAGCAGCATGGCCTGCATCAGGAACAGTGTGGCCTGCAGGAGCAGGGAGGGCATTCTGCCCCTGCACGCTGCACTGGTTAGGCCACACCTTGAGTCCTGTGTCCAGTTCTGTACCCTTCAGTTTAGGAAGGAGGTTGACTTGCTGGAAGGTGTCCAGAGAAGGGCAACAAAGTTGGTGAGGGGTTTGGAACACAAGATACTGAGGGAGCTGGGGTTGCTTAGCCTGGAGAGGAGGAGACTCAGGGGTGACCTTATTGCTCTCTACAACTACCTGAAGGGAGGTTGTAGACAGGTGGAGGTTGTAGACAGGCAGAGGTTGGTCTCCTCTCCCAGGCAGCCAGCACCAGAACAAGAGGACACAGTCTCAAGCTGCACCAGGGGAGGTTTAGACTGGATGTTATGAAGAAGTTCTTCATAGAGAGAGAGATTGGCCATTGGAATGTGCTGCCCAGGGAGGTGGTGGAGTCACCATCACTGGAGGTGTTCAGGAGAAGACTAGATAGGGTGCTTGGTGCCATGGTTTAGTTGATTAGGTGGTGGTGGATAATAGTTTGGTCACTATGATCTTGAAGGTCTTTTCCAACCTGTTAATTCTATTCTATTCTATTCTATTCTATTCTATTCTATTCTATTCTATTCTATTCTATTCTATTCTATTCTATTCTATTCTATTCTATTCCATTCCATTCCATTCCATTCCATTCCATTCCATTCCATTCCATTCCATTCCATTCCATTCCATATTCCCACCTCGGAAATGAAAGCCACAGAGGAAGGAGAAGGACAGATAAATAGCTAGAAATCCTCTCCACTTTTAGATCTCTGGATACTGCATCTGTGTGGCACCTTGTGCCAAACACTGCTGCTGTTGTGCCTCAGAGTTGCTTTGTAATTCATGAGGCATGCAGTCATCCCTAACTCTTGGAATGAAAAGGTAGATTCAATCTCTTGATACATCTAATGGATATAAGAGTATTCATTTTCTTATTCTTGCCCTATAATGGATGAATGGAAAAGAAATCTGGCTTCCAGCTATTGAAAAGGGGAGGGGGGGGGAAAAAGGCAATATTTCACAAATATCATCTAAACAGAAAGCTGCAGTGTAGGGCTGGAAGGACAAAGATGTGAAATACATTTCCAGGTTTGAAAAAAGGAAGGAGAGTTGGAAGAAGCAAACAGGACCTCCAGCAATTTTTGTTTAAGCAGCAGAACGGTGACATGTCAGTAAATTTGTGTCAATGGTAGGAAAACAGCTAAAACCAGGTCAGCAACATTCCACCAAGGAGCTCTTGTCGTCATAATGAGACTTTCAGGTTCCTTCTAAATTATATAGAATCAATAAGGTTGGAAAAGACCTCAAAGGTCATCAAGTCCAACCTGTCACCCAACACCTCAGGACTAACTAAACCATGGCACCAAGTGCCACGTCCAATTCCCTCTTGAACACCTCCAGGGACAGTGACTTCACCAACTCCCTGGACAGTATAGTCCAGAAGAGGAGGCTCAGGGGAGACCTTATTGCTGTCTACAACTACCTGAAGGGAGGTTGTAGACAGGTGGGGTTTGGTCTCTTCTTCAAGACACCCACCAACAGAACAAGAGGACACAGTCTCAAGCTGCACCAGGGAAGGTTTAGGCTGGATGTTAGGAAGAAATTCTTCACAGGGAGATAAATTGGCCATTGGAAGGGCCACTTTTCCCAGGGAGGCTGTAGATGCCTCCTTCCTGGAGGTGCTCAAGGCCAGGGTGGAGAGGCCCTTGAGCAATCTATTCTAGTGGGAGGTGTCCCATCCAATGGCAGAGGGGTTGGAACTAGATGATCTTTGAGGTCTCTTTCCCAAACCATTCTATTGATCTATGAATCTATGAACACTTTACAGTGGCAGCCACCAAATTGACTGCAGCCATGACAGAAGTCTGAGCTTGAATCTGGAGATACATTCTGTCCACATATCTTTAGTGCAGTGTAGGTGAAACTTAATCCTTCATCTCATTCCATCAACATCACTGAAAGTCACCTAAAACAAAGCCTTGATATCTAATAGGGGAAAATAGCCCTTTTGAGTCAGATGGGGCTGGTTGGTCCTTTCATTTACTCTTTGTGAATCTAAGTGACAGGTGATAGATCTGCTCAGAAAACCTTCCCCCTTGTAGCTCTAATAGCAGCTTCTTAAGTCTGTTGTTATTATTTCCTGTTCCTATGTGATTATTTTCTTTGTTTCCTTTCCATGTTTGCTTTTCAAACAGAGCTGTGAGGTATTTGTTTCAGCTCATGTTTTGTAGCTCTGTTTTTCTTTTATCCTGCAAGCTTCATGTATTGTTTAAGGTCAAACACCAAAAACAACAATGGGAGTGTTAAACTTGCTGCTCCGTTGCCAAGGATGGTGTTTGACCTCCAAGAGCCTCCTTTGTACCTGTATCAACAAGCTCTTGCTACCAAAACAGTTCCACCAGCCTCAAATGCTGGCAGTCCAGAAGTACATTTTGTGAGGGTACTTCCTGTAAACTCTGTAGGGTCTAAAGGCATTCTGCATAAAAGCATTTTTCTGCCCCTCTTCCCTGCAGAGCTGTTGGGAATTAGGACTAATCCCTCAGTGCTGGGAGCACAGGAGGTGGGGAAGGAACATGTTGTTTTGCAGAGTGTGAGGGCTTCTGTTTTCTGCTAGGTTGCTCTGTCCCATCTGTGTACAGGTCTGGGCTCCCCAGTTGAAGAGGAACAGGGATACACTCCAACAGAGGGCTACGAGGGTGATTAAAAGACTGGAACATCTGTCTGATGAGGAAAGGCTGAGAGACCTGAGGCTGCTTAGCTGGGAAAAGAGAAGGCTCTGAGGGAATCTGATCAGTGTTTTAAAATCTCTGAGGGGTGGGTGTCAAGAAGGAGCTAGTCTCTTTACAGTGGTGTCTTGGAATAGGACAAGGTGCAACAGATACAAACTGGAAGCCAGGAAGTTCCACCTCAATATGAGGAAAGACTTCTTTCCTGTGACAGTGTTGGAGACTTGGAGAGGTGGTGGAGTCTCCATCTCTGGAGACTTTCCAAACCCTTTTAGACATGTTCCTGTGTGGCCTGCCCTAGGTGATCCTGCTTTGGCAGTGGGGTTGTGCTCAATGGTCTCCAGAGGTCCCTTCCAACCCCTGTAACTCTGTGACTCTATGATTCTTTGACCTGTGTTGATCTGTTTCAGCAGCTCCCCCCATGTAGCTCTAGGTTCTCCTTGCATCTCTCCCCATCCTACTATGACCTAACTTTTTTTCTTCTGTAACCTCTTGAGCAGAGTTTGTTTTCTTTGGTTTTTGTTTTTTAGGCATTTTTCTTCTCTGTGATTCTTTTTCAGACAGTTTAAAAGACTCTTATGTTTTCTGTGTTCTCTCTTCCCTTTCCTCTTTTCCTCTCTTTCAAAGAGGCAGTCCTGTCTGAGACAGCAGTTTTGCACCTATGTGACCCTGTGAAGCCAGGTGAGCACGTGCCTGTGCTGTACATTAAAGTTGTCATTCCTCACTCTCCTTGACCTTTCCTTTTTTTTCCACATTCCTTGTGGTTCATCATGTGAACAATCTAAGGGAAAAACTTTATTAGAGTAGCTACAACTGGGCTGAGAGCTTTTGAGACCACTTCTGTTTTGTTTTGTTCAAGTAGAAAATAGTATCATAGTATCATAGTATCAGTCAGGGTTGGAAGGGACCACAAGGATCATCTAGTTCCAACCCCCCTGCCATGGGCAGGGACACCCCACACTACATCAGCCTGGCCAAAGCCTCAGCCAGCCTGGGCTTAAACACCTCCAGGGACAGGGTCTCAACCACCTCCCTGGACAACCCATTCCAGGGCTTCACCACTCTCATGGTGAAGAACTTCCTCCTCACCTCCAGCCTGAATCTCCCCACCTCCAGCTTCATTCCATTCCCCCTAGTCCTATCACTCCCTGAGATCCTGAGCAGTCCCTCCCCAGCCTTCTTGTAGCCCCCTTCAGATACTGGAAGACCACAATTAGGTCACCTCAGAGCCTTCTCTTCTCCAGACTGAACAGCCTGAATAGCAAAAAGAAACTCAAAAATCAGGTAGTGGAGGCTTGAGTGAATCTTCTTCCTGGCTGAGATAGTGCTATACTTGTGAGGAATGGAAGAATATGATGAGAAAGAAAAGCTGTGCTGTTAGGAAGACAGAATCAAAGTCTGACTGCAAAGAATACTGCATAAGAAGCATTTTAATTTGGGGGTCAGTAGTTCAAATCTATCCAGCTTGCCAACTGCAAAACCTCATTACTGTCTGATGACTTATTTCCAATTAGCTGGGAAGTGGAGAGGAGAGGTTGTGGAGTCTCCCTCTCTGGAGGATTTGAAAACCTGCCTGGACACATTCCTCTGTGACCTGCCCTAGGTATTCTTGCTTTGGCAGGGGGGTTGGACTTGATGATCTGCAGAAGTCCCTTCCAACCTCTGCCATTCTGTGATTCTGTTTTTAAGGTGTGAGTCCTGTGTAAATGACCCACACTGGTGCAGGCTTTGTCACTCCAAACTGCACTGTTGTGAAGGAGGTTAGAGTCTGACTGTTCATTAGCCTTCTGTGATCCTATGATTCTGTGATGACTTAGAAGGGGAAAGTAAAAGAGTAGAGGATCATCTTCTATCATTTCACATAGAACCATAATCACAGAATGGCTTGAGCTGGAAAGGACCTTCAAGATCTTCTAATTCCAACCCCTCTGTCATAGGCAGGGACACCCTCCACTAGCCCAGATTGCTCAAAGCCTTATGCAGCCTGGTCTTAAACAATTCAAGGGAGAAGGTGTCCATGACTTCTCTGGGCAACCTGTTCCACTGTCTCACCACCCTCATAGTGAAGAACTTCTTCCTAATTTCCAGTTTAAATCTACTCTACTCTAGTTTCAAACCATTGCCCCTTGTCCTCTCATGACATGGCCATTATACACAGTCCCTCTCCAGCTTTCCTGTAGATGCCCTTCAAGTACTGAAAGACCTTGCCTTTGGGTGAACAACTTCAGCTAAGGAAGCAAAAATATGGAGGCTGGAGTGTACAGCAAGCTCTCCTATCCTGACGAGGTCCCTATGACCTCTTTTCCCTGGTGCAGGCTGGCTGAATTCTGGTGGGCTCCAGACTGCAGTACTGCCAACGTGCCACGTTTTGAAACACACTTTAAAGCAGCCTTTGATGTTTTATCTCTCTCATCAGAACAATTAGCTCCTGGATGCTCTCTGTACAACAAAGGAAATTAATTAGGAAGAGTCAGATACTATGCTACAGAGTGGTGCTTGGGAGACTGCAGAACCTCGGGTGGGTTTTGATGCTGCAGCAGCTGAGCTGGAGGCTGTTACCATGTGTGGCAGGGTATTGCTGGACAGGAAGATTCTACTGAAAGGGAAAGTCACCTTATAAAAGCTCTGCATTCCCAGCCTGCTAAATGTTGTTTTTCAGTGAGCTGACACACAAAGGCTGTATGTGTGTGTAAAGCAGCTATCCTGAGACTCTCGGTGCATGAAGGAGGAAAACATCATTCCTGTGGATTTGCTGTTCCTAGATACACCCTGGCTAGAATTCAAAGTGGAGTAGCCTTGCTCTTTCTTGCCCCCTTGTATGTCTAAACAGATTTTCCCTCTAAGGTCTTGAGATGCTAAATTGTGACCATTATCATCTGACTTTGAAGTGGGCAGATATCAAGAGCCCTTTTTTCCTGTGATGCATCCAAGCTACTGACATGGAAAGAATAATTAAATGGGATTGAGAGAAACAGAAGTTTGGTCCCAGGAACTTGAAGTTAGGGTGCTTGTTCATAATGCTCAACTAAAACAGTTGTGATAGTTTTTGGCTGTGCCTTTAACATTTTTTCACGGATCTTGAGCAGAAAAGTGGTAAAATGCAAATAAATCACTGTGGGGTGTAAGGAGGAAAATAGTGATAATTCTAAACCACCCCATTGAAGAGATAGCTACCAAGATAGGGATCAGGATGCTTTAAAACTACTGTCCTCCACTGGTATTTGCATCTGGAACACTCCTCTGTCCTCTTATTCAACAGTAAGGAAACAAACAAACAAAAAGCAGAACAGTGGAACTCTGAAAGTGAATCCCAGAATGTTAGGGTTTGGAGGGGACCTCTGGTGACCATAGAATCATAGAGTCCCAGAATGATTATGGTTGAGAGGGACCTTAAAGATCATCCAGTTCCACCCCCCCTGCCATGTGCAGGGACACCTTCTACTAGATCAGGCTGCTCAAGGTCCTCTCCAACCTGACCTTGAACACCTCCAGGGAGGGGGCATCCACCAACTTCCTTTTCCAGTGTGTCACCACCCTCACTGTAAAGAATTTCTTCCCCATATCCAGTCTAACTCTCCCCTCCTCCAGTGTCTATCCATTCATTCTCATTTGATCCCTACAACATCATCAAGTCCAACCCCCTTGCCAAAGCAGAATCACCTAGGGCAAGCCACACAGGAACATGTGCAGGTGGATTTTGAAAGTCTCCAGAGAAGGAGGCTCCACAGCCTCTTTGGGCATCCTGCTCCAGTGAAGATAAGTGAAGATAAAGAAGGGAAATGCATGAAGTGCTGAAAGATCTATCAGCTGATGTGTTGCATCATTTTCTCTAGGAAGCATAGGCAAAAGTGAAATGAAGGGAAAAAAGAGCTGTGAACCATGATGAAGATGATTAAAGAGGGTACAGAGCAGCTGTCACAGCAAATATCAAGCAACATTAATAACTCCATAGCACATCAGAAGATGCTCTCAAACCTTCCCAAGGAAACAAGAGCTTTTGTTGCTGCACAGGGTAAAAGAAACTAATCCTCCAGTGCAGGTGCAAGTCTTGGTCTGTCAGGGATACTCCTGTGTCAATCTGGAGAAGAACAAGAGATTTCCCAGCTACATGGGGAAAAGTGTCTTCAGTAGGGAACTCCTAAAAGGAAGGAAAGGAAGGAAGGAAGGAAAGGAGGGAAGGAAGGGAAGGAAGGGAAGGAAGGGGAGGGAGGGAGGGAGGGAGGAAGGAAGGAAGGGAAGGAAGGGAAGGAAGGGAAGGAAGGGAAGGAAAGGAAGGAAAGGAAGGAAGGGAAGGAAGGAAAGGAAGGACCAGTCCAACCTGTCACTCAACACCTCATGACTAAACCATGGCACCAAGTGCCACATCCAACCCCTCTTGAACACCTCCAGGGATGGTGACTCCACCACCTCCCTGGGCAGAACATTCCAATGGCTAACAACTCTCTCTGGGAAGAAGTTTCTCCCCACCTCCAGCCTAAACTTTCCCTGGTGCAGCTTGAGACTGTGTCCTCTTGTTCTGGTGCTGCTTGCCTGGGAGAAGAGACCAACCCCCTCCTGGCTACAACCTCCCTTCAGGTAGTTGTAGAGAGCAATGAGGTCTCCCCTGAGCCTCCTCTTCTCCAGGCTAAACAACCCCAGCTCCCTCAGCCTCTCCTCACAGGGCTGTGCTCAAGGCCTCTCCCCAGCCTCATTTCCCTTCTCTGGACACATTCAAGTGTCTCAATGTCCTTCTTAAACTGAGGGGCCCAGAACTGGACACAGTGTGATTAACCATCATGGTTCTATGATTCGCATGAGCTGCTCAGTCAGTCTATCAATGTAATGATCAAGTGTAAGCCTTTTGCTTTCTTTCCTTTTCTTTTTCTTAGGAAAGAAAAGCTTTTATTAATACAAAAGTATGGTGCAGTGCTTCAATCTCTCCTCTTGGTGAGCAGCAGTAAAATGTGTGGGGGCCAACCACTAAAACCAGAGGCGTCTGAATTATTTGCTGGTACAAAATGAGCTTTTAATAACTCGTCTGGGCCTTGCAGAAAGAAAGTTTTACTGTTTCTCAGTATGCATCTGCCTCGAGGAATTCTCTCCCTGCTGTATCCATGTATAATGATTACTTAGACATAATAAGGATGGTGAAAGGGGAGGATGTTCTTCATTAGAACAAAAAGCTGGTAATCAGAGAGAAAAATGACTATCAGAGATGAAATCCTGGCAACATGAAAGATCAGATGGGTTACTCATATATAATTACTCTCTTGAGTCCATATGGTCATGGTGCATTATATCATCCCCACTCAGCATGCTGAAGGCATTTCGTTGGTGTCTTTCCTGTTCTTAACCATATCTGCTCTATTAATCCAAAACCTCAGTATTTTACTGGGAGACTTTAATATTTTTAGTGTCCTAAAGAACTTATTCTGCATTCTTGGACAGTCCAGCCTCTCGCTAGCTGCAGTGGGAATTGGGAGTAAAGGAGCCCAGAGGACATTTGTGTAAGTGATAGAGAATTTTCATTTGATGGAAGAGCATGGATCCCCCTGCAAATGAGATTTGGGAACCTATCATAAACTCTCCAAATGGGACTTGAACTGCTTTGTCCCCAGGGGACTTTCAGAAATGTTATGCTAATGGCACTTATTTAGAAGTGTTTTAGCAGTTCAGTCCTGTTAACTCCTGTGTCCTTTAGGCTCCCAGGAACTTACAGCTCATTGGAAAATGGGATTGGGCTTTCTGAGCCTTTTGGGCAAAAGCAATCTGTGTCCATAAGCCAGCAGGAATTTATTTTTCCTAACTGGAACAGTTTGCCCAGGGATGTGACTGAGGCTCCATCCTTGGAGACATTCAGGATTAGACTTTCTGGAGCCCTAGGCAGCCTGATCTAGAGGAGGTGTCTCTGCTGCCTGCAGGGTGCTTGGGCAAGATGACCTTTGAGGGTCCTGATGCAATCTGCGAAGCAGAATTTGCTTCCCTGTTTCAAGTGTGCATAAGGGAAACTCAGAGCTTCCACACAAAATCAACCTCTTCCTCAGAAGCATTTTCTTACCTTATTTTTAATAGCATAACAAAATACTTGATTATGATGGTCATGAGGGATCATTCTTTCTTTCTTTCATGGCAGTGTGCTTTTGTCAGATGGATGTCTCCTCATAGCTTACCTCTACAAGCAAGTCATGAGGCTTTCAGTATGATTTGAAAAGGTTTTGAGTGACAGGTTGGATTTGATGATCTTTGAGGTCTTTTCCAAGCTTATTGATTCTATGAAGAAAACCAGAGGAGCTTCATGAATGCTTCAATAATTTTCAGGATGGTTGCACAAGAAACCATCAGCCATTTAACTTACAAAATAGAACTTCTCAACCAATATGTCATAGAATCATAGAATCAGTAGGGATGGAAAAGACCTCAGAGATCACCAAGTCCAACCTATCACCCAACAACTCATGACTAAACCATGGCTTCAAGTGCTATCTCCAATCCCTTTTTAAACATCTCCAGGGACAGTGACTCCACCACCTCCCTGGGCAGCACATCCCAATGGGCAATCACTCATTCTGTGAAGAACTTTCTCCTAACTTCCATCTTAAACTTCTCCTTGCACAGCTTGAGACTGTGTCCTCTTGTTAGAATAGAATAGAATAGAATAGAATAGAATAGAATAGAATAGAATAGAATAGAATAGAATAGAATAGAATAGAATAGGTTGGAAGAGACCTTTGAGATAATTGAGTCCAACCCATCATCCAACACCATCTAATCAACTAAACCATGGCACCAAGCCCCCATCCAGTCTCTTCTTAAACACCTCCAGTGATGGTGACTCCACCACCTCTCTGGGCAGCACATTCCAAGGGGCAATCACTCTCTCTATGAAGAATTTCTTCCTAATGTCCAGCCTGAACCTCCCCTGGTGCAGCTTGAGACTGTGTCCTCTTGTTCTGGTTGCCTGGGAGAAGAGACCAACCCCCTCCATGGCTACAACCTCCCTTCAGGTAGTTGTAGAGAGCAATGAGGTCTCTTCTGAGCCTCCTCCTCTCCAGGCTAAGCAACCCCAGCTCCCTCAGCTTCTCTTCATAGGGCTGTGCTCCAACCCCTCCCCAGCTTTGTTGCCCTTCTCTGGACACCTTCCAGCAACTCAACATCTTTTCTAAACTGAGGGGCCCAGAACTGGGCACGGGACTCAAGGTGTGGCCTAACCAGTGCTGAGTACAGGGGCAGAATGACCTCCCTGCCCCTGCTGGCCACACTGCTCCTGATCCAGGCCAGTTTCTCTGAGTATATGTGCACACATTTCACAGCAAAGCTACCAAAGACTGATTAAAAGCTCTTTGTTGGCATTTAATTGAAGTTTGGCTGCATGAATGTAGTCTTCATTCTTCAGTGCTTTAAGCAATTGAAAGGCAGTGTTAAAGCTTTCTAAACTTTTCTCCTCATAATGACAAAATGCTTCTTATTCCTTTTTTTTCGCTTCTGATTCTTTTTCTGCTTCTGATTCTTGTTTTGCTTCTTATTCTTTTCTTTTACTTCTTATTCTTTTTTTTTCTTCTTACTCTTTTTCTGCTTCTTATTCTTTTTTTTTCACTTATTCTTTTTTTTGCTTCTTATTCTTTTTTTTGCTTCTTATTCTTTTTCTGCTTCTGATTCCTTTTTTGCTTCTGATTCTTTTTTTTCACTTCTTATTCCTTTTTTTTGCTTCTTACTCTTTTTCTGCTTCTTATTCTTTTTTTTTTTTCTTCTTACTCTTTTTCTGCTTCTTATTATCTTTTTTTTTTCACTTATTCTTTTTTTTTGCTCCTTATTCTTTTTTTTTTTTTTTGCTTCTTACTCTTTTTCTGCTTCTTATTCTTTTTGCTAAGAGCCCTCCTCTGGGTGGAATCCCTGGTCCCCACCAGGGAAGTGCAATAGCTAATCGTGGTCCTGAGGTCATGTGAGAGAACAATCTGCCTAAGAAAGAAACCCAACCATGCTTGGCACGCTTTCCTCATCCCAAGGCTGTGTGTGCTTGGTGCTTTATACAAGTGCTGTAAAATAAGACACAGCTGAAAACATTCAGCTGGGAGCTTGGCCACAGACTTCAGTGGGAGTCAGAGCTCGAAGCTAAAAAAGCAAATTCAGAGAAAAGATCATTTTTTTTCTAAGAAAAAGAAGCAGCAAATGCAAATTCCTTAATTGCTATTCAGACTGGAGGGGGTGGGGGAGGAAGAGTATTATTCACACTCACAGTCATCTTAAGAATAATTAACACAAACAAAAGTTTGGGGATCAGGGAAAAAAAAGACATCTAAGCTCTCTTGTTTTGGAAGGGATTACTCCTGAATGTGCTTCTAATCTGACTAATGCATTTATGTTACACTTTGGGGGTAAAGGGGATTAGGTGGGAAGAATTAAAGAGATTTGATATGGATACCATATTTGGTAGGATTTCTAATGAGATTACTTAAAAAAAAAAGCCCCAAACAACTGCCTTCTGCATAGGCCTGACTAAGTCCAGAGACTAATGAGATCATGTAGTCTGTCTCCAGTAAGGTAAATGGTGCCAATTCAGAGCTGTGGGAATAAAGTTCATTGGACATTTCTACAGGTATATTAATGGGAAGAAGAAGACTAGGGAAGGTGTGAGCCCCCTCAGAAAGGAAAATGGTGACATGGTCACAAGTGATGAGGAAAAGGCTGAGGTACTTAATAACTTCTTTACCTCAGTCTTCACTGCAAGGGCCTCTAGCCACATTCCTGATGTCCCCACCTGGAGTACTGTGTCCAGTTCTGGAGCCCCTATTACAAGAGGGATGTGGAGGTGCTGGAACGTGTCCAGAGAAGGGCCATGAGGATGATCAGAGGGCTGGAGCACCTCTCCTATGAGGACAGACTGAAGGAGTTGGGGCTGTTCAGTCTGCAGAAGAGAAGGCTCCGAGGTGACCTAATTGTGGCCTTCCAGTATCTGAAGGGGGCCTACAGGAAGGCTGGGGAAGGACTTCTCAGGATCTCAGGTAGTGATAGGACTAGGGGGAATGGAATGAAGCTGGAGGTGGGGAGATTCAGGCTGGATGTGAGGAGGAGGTTCTTCCAAATGAGAGTGGTGAAGCCCTGGAATGGGTTGTCCAGGGAGGTGGTCGAGGCCCCGTCCCTGGGGGTGTTTAAGAGCAGGCTGGATGAGGCTCTGTCCAGCCTGATCTAGTGTGGGGTGTCCCTGCCCATGGCAGGGGGGTTGGAACTAGATGATCCTTGTGGTCCCTTCCAACCCTGAATGAAACTATGAAACTATGAAACATTGAGGCTCTGGCCAGCCTGATCTAGTGTGAGGCATCCCTGCCCATGGCAGAGGGTTTAGAACCAGATCATCCTTGTGGTCCCTTCCAACCCTGACTGATTCTATGATCCCAGGACTCTGATTAACTCAAGTATTGTAGCAGTGCCCAAAGTGGCACTTAGAATTTCATGTCTCTCAGAGGTTATGAGCAAATTCTGAAGAGACAGAATAAGGGAGTCAGTTCTGTAGCAATCACAGAATGGTAGGGTTTTGAACAGACCTCTGGAGATCAAGTCAACCTCCCCACCAGCCAAGGCAGGGTCACCCAGAGAAGGTCACACAGGAGCATGTACAGACAAGTTTTGAATACCTTCAGAGACAGTGACTTCACCACCTCTCTGGGCAGCCTCTTCCAGTGCTTCAGCACCCTTCAATTAAAAAAGTTTCTCCTCATGTTTGGATGGAATTTCATGTTCCAGTTTGTGCCTGCTACCCCTTGTCCTGTCACTGGGAACCACTGAACAAAGACTGGTCCCATCCTTCTGACACCCACCCTTTAAGTACTGATCAACACTGACATGAAACCTCCTCAGTCTTCTCTTTTACAGACTAAAAAGACACAATTCTCTTAGTCTTCCCTAATAAGAGAGATATTTCAGTCCCTTTGCCATCTCTTTGGCCCTTTTCTGCACCCTCCCCTCCAAGGTGCTGTTCTTCTTGATCCAGGGAGCCCAGAACCAGACACAGTATTTTCCAGATGTGGCCTCACCAGGACAGAGTAGAGGGGCATGATAACCTCCCTTGACCTGCTGACCACACTCTTCTTGATGCACCCCAGGATGCAATTGGCCCTCTTGGACACACTGGCACATTGTAGATTCATGGTCATCCTTTTGTCTACCAGGACTCCCAGGTCCTTTTTCCCCCAGCTGATACTCAACAGGCCAGCCCCCAAGCTGTTCCAATCCAGCACAGGTTCTGTACTGCTCTTCCCCCGATGCAGGACTCTGCACTTGCCCTCAGTGAATTTCATTTGATCTCTTCCCACCCAGCTCTCCAGCCTCTCCAGGTCACATTGGATGGCAGAACAGCCTTCTGGTGTGTCAGCCACTCTCTCCCCATTTGGTATCATCAGCAAACTTGCTGAGGGCCCACTCTATCCTCTTGTCCAGATCACTGATGATATTGAATAGGTTTGGACCCAGTACCAACCCTGTGGGACACCACTAGCCTACAGGCCTTAGAATCATAGAATCAATAAGGTTGGAAAAGACCTCAAAGATCATCAAGTCCAACCTGTCACCCAACATCTCATGACTCCTAAACCATGGCACCAAGTGCCACATCCAATCCCCTCTTGAACACCTCCAGGGATAGCAACTCCACCACCTCCCTGGGCAGCACATTCCAATGCCTAACAACTCTCTCTGGGAAGAACTTTCTCCTCACCTCCAGCCTAAACTTCCCCTGGTGCAGCTTGAGACTTTGTCCAATCCCCTCTTCAGCTAGACTTTGCTCCACTGACCACAATTCCCTGAGCCCTGTCCTTCAGCCAGTTCCAAATCCATCCCACTGCCCAGCCACCCAATCCAGCCCAATAATGATGCAGATTTCCATCAAACTAAATGCCATGACTACTTTATTTTTCTATGCCATCCAAAGGAGATTTCTATGGAGGTTTGGTTTGGTTTGCTTTTGCTTTGTTCAGATGAACTTGGAGTTGAATCTATGGTCGATCCCTTCTGTTCCTCTGATGTCAGCTGCCTAAAGCCACAGGATATGAGGTGGGTTATTAGATATGTCTTTCCAAAAGGAAAATGGTAAGACAAAACAAAAAAATGGCCTGCCTGAAGTTACTGTTTATAGATTAGAAAAAGGAGGCACAAACAATTAAAAGATGGAGACAGTTAGGGCAAATTACTTGCAATCAAGCCGCAGCTAAATGAGCTTCTTGATGAGGAAACCAAATTTATGTCGTTTAGAGCCACAAATGAATGCTCCCAAAACAAACAAAAAAAGAAGTGTTGAAGGTGAGTGAAATGTTAGCACAGTTGGATACAGATAAGAGAATTTATGGAGGCAGTTAAAGTTCTGGTCTTGGATAAGAAAAACAAAGAATAGTAGCTACAGAGAGCTTGCCTGTCACATCCAGTGAGACAAAACTACCTGAAGGGAGGTTGTAGCCAGATGGGGGTTGGTCTCTTCTCCCAGGCAACCAGAACAAGAAGACACAGTCTCAAGCTGCACCAGGGGAAGTTTAGGCTGGAGGAGAGGAGAAAGTTCTTCACAGAGAGAGTGGTTAGGCATTGGAATGTGCTGCCCAGGGGGGTGGTGGAGTCACCATCCCTGGAGGTGTTCAAGAGGGGATTGGCTGTGGCACTTGGTGCCATGGTTTAGTAGCCATGAGGTGTTGGGTGATAGGTTGGACTTGATGATCTTTGAGGTCTTTTCCAACCTTATTGATTCTATGATTCTGTGATAAGAGACCAAGTGCCACAGACAATCCCCTCTTGAACACCTCCAGGGATGGTGATTCCACCACCTCCCTGGGCAGCACATTCCAATGACTAACAACTCTCTCTGGGAAGAACTTTCTCGTCATGTCGAGTCTAAACTTCCCCTGGTGCAACTTGAGACTGTGTCCTCTTGTTCTAGTGCTGGCTGCCTGGGAGAAGAGACCAACCCCCACCTGGCCACAGCCTCCCTTCAGGTAGTTGTAGAGAGCAATGAGGTCTCCCTTGAGCCTCCTCTTCTCCAGGCTAAACAACCCCAGCTCCCTCAGCCTCTCCTCGTAGGGCTTGTGCTCGAGGCCTCTCACCAGCCTCACTGATGATTTCCCTTTGATAAATCCACCTTGGCTGCTCTGGATAACCTTATTGTAATCCATGAGCATAGAGATTACCCCCCCAGAATGAGCTATTCCATCACATTTCCAGAGATCACAGTATCACTAAGGTTGGAAGAGACCTCAAAGATCATCGAGTCCAACCTGTCGAGATGGAAGCGACTCTTAGCATGGGCTGATGGCACACCTGCAAGTGCTGAGACCATTCCTCTGGAGATAGTTTGGAGAAAGTAAGCAAGAAAGTGCTTTTTCACCTCCAATTTCCAAGAAGACAGCTCTGTAAAGTTATTTGTAGGCCTTTAGACAGCTTTGAGCAGGGGAAAGAGGACTTTGTTTCCGAGTGGAAGCCATAGAGACGTTTAATTACACCACCAAAAAATACATACAATAAACAAGTCCATTTTATTCTAGTTTTTGGGGTTGTTGTTGTTTTTTTTCCCAGCCAGATACACCAGAGAACCCTAGGGGGAAAATATATTTCAGTGCTTTACAGTTACAATTGCAATTTATGTTTGTCTAGTGTCTTTCATAGGAGAAGTAGCATCTCGTAAAACACTTTACAGTCTGTTTATCAATACAATAAACTGAGAATATTGCTCAATTTGCTTTATTAGAACTTGCTGGGAGATACAAAAATAAAATCAGCTTGAATTACTGGTATTTTTTTTTCCCCCCCTCTTTTAAGTGAGTGAAACGTTTGGAAGAGCGAGCACAGCATAGATCCAGCCTTAGCTGTGAGAGGAAGAGAGCAAAAAAGCTTCAGGTAATGACAAAGGGTTGATCTGAGGATACAGGTTTCTCATCAAGGGAACAGGTTTCTCATCAAGGGAAGTCCAAGGAATGACTGGGTGGTGAAGTGCACCAAGAAATTGTAGTGAAGCTTAGTGGGGCGGTGTGGTGCTTTAGCCCACAGGCACCAACCGTGAAGCACAGCTAAACTCGGCTGGAGAAGCGAATGGAAAGCTGCATTTCCCAAGCCATAATGAAAGGCAATGAATGCATACAAAAGCTGCAGTACTGACAATATCATACAAGAATTTGCAGGAAAGAACACAAACACCCATCCCCCCCAGGAGGATCCCCCCTCGAGTTCTCCCCAAACCTCTCTCTCCCTCCTCCTGTTTCCCCTAGTAGTTAATCAGCAGAAAAAGGAGAAAGAGAGAGAAAAGGATGTTAAGGGAAATTCGTTAGCTCAAAGCAGTTGCTAAGAAAGTTAGTTTCTCTTATCAGTTATAGTCCAGAGTCAGCTGCATGCTCTGTGGCCAAGAAGCAAAAAGTCAGAGAGACTGAGGCTGGAGTTGGAGTGAGTGAGAGAAAGAATGCTAGAGATATTTGCTATGACACATCTCACATCTGACCAAAGAAATTCGTTTAGAATTAATCTTTGTTTACCTTTTTACACCTGAACATTCAGCTGGAGAATCCTTTTCTTAAAGGCACAGCCTAAACTGTCACACTTAGGCTCAACTCAAGCCATTATAATCCCACTGTTTTCACTTCTTTGAATCATGCTACTCAAGTTGGGTTTATGGCTAGCACTTGCTGGAGTTTGGTTCATTAAAGGTTTTTCTGATACCACAGAAACCTTTGGTAAAGCCTCAGAGAGGGGAATGGAATGGAATGGAGTGGAGTGGAGTGGAGTGGAATGGAATGGAATGGAATGGAATGGAATGGAATGGAATGGAATGGAATAGAATAGAATAGAATAGAATAGAATAGAATAGAATAGAATAGAATAGAATAGAATAGAATAGAATAGAATAGAATAGAATAGAATAGAATAGAATAGAATAGACCTATTCATACAGAAATTTGTGACACAAGCAGGAAAACACAAATCAAAACACAATCATGGAATGGTAGAGGTTGGAATACAGCTCTGGAGATCATTGAGTCCAACCCCATTGCCAAATCAGGGTCACTTAAACAATGTCACACAGAAGCACAGAAGCAGGAAGGTTCAGAATGTCTCCAGAGATGGAGACTTCACCCCTTCTCTGGGCAGCCTGCTCCAGTGCTCCAGCACCCTGCAATTAAAGAAAGTTCTCCTCTTGTTTAGATGGAACTTCTTATGCTCAAGTTTGTGTCTGTAATCCCTTGTCCTGTCACTGGGCACCATTTTGAAAGGACTGGTCCCATCCTCCTGGCAACCAACCTTACCGATGAGATTCCCCCTCAGTCTACTGTCTTTCAGACTAAAAAGGCTCAAGTCCCTCAGCCTTTCATCGTAAGAGAGATGCTCTAGTCCCTTTATAATCTATGTAGCCCTTATCTGTACCCTCTCTGGCAGGTCCCTCATCTTCTTGAACCAAGGAGCCCAGAAATGGATGCAGTATTCCAGATGTGGGCTCACCAGGGCACAGCAGAAGGGAAGGAGAGCCTCCCTCAACCTGCTGGCTTCTTGATGCACCCCAGGATGCCATTAGCCTACTTACTCACAAGGGCACATTGCTGGCTCATGGCAATCCTTGAAGCAGTTTTCCAAACCCCAAACCAGCATTTTGTAAGTGAGGGTTTACCTCTTTCTCTGTGCATTTTCCAAGCACTAATTACTGGCTTCAGAGTCACTCAGAAATACACCATAGAACTGTTTCATTTGGAAAAGACCTCTCCCCTCCCTGTAGATACAGACTGGATATTAGGAGGAAATTCTTTATAGTGAGGATGGTGAAAGACTGGGAAAAAAATTGCCCAGGGTGGTTGTGGCTGCTCCCTCCCTGGAGGTGTTGAAGACCAGGCTGGACAGGGTCTTGAGCAACATTGTCTAGTGGAAAGGTGTCCCTGCCCATGGCAGGGGACTTGGAACGAGATGAGCTTTAAGATCCCTTCCAGCACAAATCATTCTATGATTTAGGGAAGTAATTGTGCCCCTGCACTCAGCATTGGTTAGGCCACACCTTCAGGACTGTGTCCAGGTCTGGGCCCCTCAATTTAAGAAGGACATTGAGACACTTGAACGTGTCCCGAGAAGGGAAACAAGGCTGGGGAGAGGCTTTGAGCACAACCTTGTGAGGAGAGGCTGAGGGAGCTGGGGTTGTTTAGCCTGGAGAAGAGGAGGCTGAGGGGAGACCTCATTTCTCTCTACAACTACCTGAAGGGAGGTTGTAGCCACGTGGGGGTTGGTCTCTTCTCTCAAGCAGCAGCACCAGAACAAGAGGATGCAGTCCCAAGCTGTGCCAGGGGAAGTTTAGGCTGGAGATGAGGAGAAAGTTCTTCACTGAGAGAGTTGTTAGCCATTGGAATGTGCTGCCCAGGGAGGTGGTGGAGTCACCATCCCTGGAGGTGTTCAAGAGTGGATTGGATGTGGCACTTGGTGCCATGGTTTAGTAGTCAGGAGGTGTTGGGTAACAGGTTGGACTTGATGATCTCTGAGGTCTTTTCCAACCTTATTGATTCTGTGATTCTGTGATAAGATGTAGATGTGCATTTCTTATTTTTACAACAGTTGAACTCCTTCAAACATCAGCACTTCACCTGTTGCCTTTTGTTTTGCAGCACAGCTGGACAGTGAACAGCTACTGTGCCCACACACATGTGGGTACTTTTAATGACTCTCTGAAAGACTCATTTTCCTAACTGGAGCCGATAAACACCAAGCTGAATTAGTTGTGTCAGATGATTATTGAACACTCTTCTGCAACAATAACACTGAGAGTCATAGTTAAAGCTGTTTGAGAGGCTTAAGTGGCCACTTCCATATGTTAACAGCTTTGGATGATTTTCTTTTAAGCTTAGCCTAATTTTATAAGGCTCTCTTTGGAGATGATTGAAGTGTTTTCTGAAGTTGCTTGCTCATAATATTGTAAAAGGAAATACCTCTCAGATTTCCCTCCCTCATAGTGCAGCTTGTAAGACTTCAGTCTGTCTTACTGTAAAATTAATCACAGAATACTTGCTTTGGTGCTTTTTATCACCAGGCTGGTGGATCCCAGCCTGAGCTGCACTCCTGGGTTATGTCAGGTCAGCTCTGGAGACTGAGAAACTCAAGTTTTACAACTTAGGATTACTATTTTTCCTAATTGCTTTGGACACCTTCGTGATATTTAGCAGTTGTGTGTGCAGTAAGGAGAGCCTTTTTCAGCAGCTTCTAGACAAGAGGACATTAGTGCAGTGCTCCAAGAATTAAAAGACCGTGTGAGCTCTATTTGTGTTTCTGTCAGCGTTTAATTGCATCGTCTGAGAGGAACTGCTAGGCCTGGAGCAATTACTAGCAAGAGCAGAACTATTAGTTTAAATCTTCCATACCCTCTTTCTCCTGTAGAAAACACTTTTCATAGGTCTCCTAACTTATGTAATCTCTTGTGAGTGTGCACTATTACTAATCTTAGGGTTTGCACATATGAAGGATATAATAGAATTTCACTCTCAGAGAAAAAGTGGCTTCCTTTAGTATTACCTTTGAAGAGTGTGAAGAGAATAGAATAGAATAGAATAGAATAGAATAGAATAGAATAGAATAGAATAGAATAGAATAGAATAGAATAGAATAGAATAGATGAGGTTGGAAGAGACCCTCAAGATCATCGAGTCCAACACACCATCCAACACCATCTAATCAACTAAATCATGGCACCAAGCACCTTGTTCCCAGCTCTTGCCCAAACATTCCCTGCAGCCAATGGACTTTTCTTCTCTCAGCCTCTCACAAACTGGATGTCACACAGGGAGGAGTGAAGGAGGCTAAGGGAAGAGTTCTGGCTCTCTACAACTCCTGAAAGGAGGTTGGAGACAGGCAGAAGTCAACCTCTTCTCCCAAGGATCAAGCGATTGGACAAAAGGAAATAATAGTATCATAGTATCAGTCAGGGTTGGAAGGGACCACAAGGATCATCTAGTTCCATGCCATGGGCAGGGACACCCCACACTAGATCAGGGTGGCCACAGCCTCATCAAGCCTGGTCTTAAACACCTCCAGGGACGGGGCCTCGACCACCTCCCTGGACAACCCATTCCAGAGCTTCACCACTCTCATGGGGAAGAACCTCCTCCTCACCTCCAGCCTGAATCTCCCCACCTCCAGCTTCATTCCATTCCCCCTAGTCCTATCACTACCTGAGATCCTGAAAAGTCCCTTCCCACATTGTCAGGGGAGGTTTAGGTTGGACATTAGAAGAACCTTCATTACTGAAAGGGTTCTCAGAGGCTGGAATACACCCCCATGGCAGTTATTGAATGCTCCTTAGTGCTGGATGATAGGTTGGACTTGATGATCTTGAAGGTCTTTTCCAACCTGGTTAATTCTATTCCGTTCTCATTGCTGGAGGTCTTTAAAAGACACAGAGATGTGGGGCTGAGGGACATGGTTTAGCACCAGACTTGGCAGAGTTAGAGAATGCTTGGACTCAATGATCTTACAGGTCTTTTCCAAATGAAATGATTCTGTGATTCCTTGAAGAGTGAGATAAAAACAAATAAGGCACTCAAAGGGAGTGGTGACAAAAGGAGTCAAACATTAATCAAGCTTTAAATACTGATAAAGCAAAGAAGTTTAATGCACCTCCAAAGGAAAACAATTGCACTATTAAAGTCAGGAGCATCAAAGAAAGAAATGAGAGATTAATCCAGAGGCAAAAAAGAAACCATCATAACAAGGTGGGAAAACCTGGAACAAAAGGTAAGGGATAAGAAGTGTTTGTCTTTTGTTCAAGTAGAAGTGTGCATGTAGCATTTGGGAATAACAGTGTTTTCCTTTGAAATTTGCATTAAAATGAAATGTTAATCACAATAGAAGGATAATGAAAGCACATGGAGGGGAATAAAGAAAGGCATCTAAACCACACAAAGGAAAAGGAAAATATCAATGACAAATGAAAAGGAAAAGCATCAGGAAGGCAGACAGGGTAGGATACTAATGAAGACAGCACAAGGGAGTGAGTGAGAAAATGTTGCACTAGAAGCATCTATTTCATGGAAAACCAGAAGGCAGGGAGCAGGAGATTGGAGGGTTATGGATGAACTGTCAAGGGAGGCAGAGGAAAATGTGTGTCAGCAGAAACCTAGCAGGGCAGGAACCCAAACACTTAATGACTGTGGGGGGTGGTTTGCTTTAAAAAATACAAACCAACTTCCCCTGCACATCTGACTGAGATAAGATTCTTGTTTGAATTTAAATGCCTGCTTTAACATGGGGTTAAACAGCCTGGTGTCTGTAAAGCAAATACATTCATTCACATTGATTCAAATTCTTCTCTGGTACCTTAAAGCTTCTTTATGTTGAAGTCCTATTGTCCTTCAACCATTTAATGCCTCTTAAACAGAAAGCCAGATCAAAAGCCTTCCTAAGCACCAAAACATTCTCTTTCATCTGACACTAAACAGCTACCTACCCCACTCCCCTACTGCAGGCAAGGGTTTGGACTTGTGTACAAGTTTGGAGGATCCAAGCTTTCCTAGGAATTCCCTCCTATTGCATAGAAGTCTGCTAGCTGAAGTACTTCAGATCATGTTCATGAGGATTGATTTGCCTGGGATGGCTCTTAAGTTTCAGTTGGGAAAGACCTCTAAGATCTTCAGGTCCAACTGTCAAACCATGGCCATGAAACCATGTCACAAAGTGTCATGCTCACATTTCTTGAACACCTCCAGAGATGGTGCTGCTACCATCACCTCCCTGGGCAGCCTGATCCAATGCCTGACCACTCTTACAGGAAATAAATTGTTCTTTCATCCCCAGGTGAAACCTCCCCTGGCACAGTTTCAGGCTGTTTCCACTCATTCTATCACCCAGTACTAGGGAAAAGAGATCAACCCCCACCTCACTCTAGCCTTCTTTCAGGGAGTTGGAAAGAGCAACAAGATCTCCCCTCAGCCTTCTCTTCTGCAGAATAGCATCAGGAAAAATGAGGGGGGAGCAGAGAATCACAGAATCACAGACTCATCAAGGTTGGAAGAAACCTCAAAGATCATCAAGTCCAACCTGTCACCACAGACCCCATGACTAAACCATGGCAACAAGTGCCACATCCAATCCCTTCTTGAACACCTCCAGGGGTGGTGACTCCACCACCTCCCTGAACTTCAGTTGGGTTACAAGGGCTAGTGCATGAAGAACAGGACCAGACCCAGCACTGATCTCTGGGAGGCTCCACTGTTTACAGGTCTCCAGCTGGACTTGGCACTATTGATCACCACTCTTTGCACTCTGCACAGTGTGCAAAGACCTGCCTATGCCCAGATAGTTTTAGGTTCAGTGTTACAGCCCTCCACTCCTGCAGGGAGAAGGCAGGATGGAAAAACCTTGTAGGCTGAGCATTTTCCAGTGACAGTCTCCAGCCTCCTGAGGGTAGTTTCAAGGATGATGCTTGAATCCAGCTCATGACCTGGCCATGAGTCATCTGGTATAAAGCAAGGAAAAGGACTGAATTACAGAGAACAGATAATCTTTGTTCTTATGCCTTTAGTGCTATCACTTTCTCTGCAGCTGCTATACACATAATAACAGCTTAGCTTTCATTACATATACATAGTTATTTTTTTAAGTCAGTATCCTCCTGTTCCTGCAGAAGCAGCATTGCTTTCATGCATTTAAAGCCATCTTTTCTGACCACAGGGTATTACACCCTATGTCATTCCCTGGAATAGCCTTCTAGGAATATGTATTTTTCACCTTTGTTATTGAAATGACTTCAGTCAGCAAGAGCCCACGGAACAGAATTGCAAATGATGCCTGCAGAAAGGTAGCAATAAGCTGTATTCCTTCTGCTGGTGTGCTGTGGTGACCCTTAGGAACAAGACAATACATATTCTAATTGCAGGGGTCTTTAGGGGCAAGAGGTCTTGGGTGACAGGTTGGACTTGATGATCTTTCAGGTCTCATTGATTCCGTGAGAAGTGGGTGGAGGAGAACCTCCTGAAGTTCAAGGGCAGCTGTAGAATGGGGAAGAATAACATCATGTACCAGTAGAGGTGAGAGACTGAGCTGCTGGGAAGGAGGACCTTGGAGTCCTGGGGGACAAGTTATTCATTGGACAGCAATGTGCACTTGTAGCCAAGAAGGTCTCCTGGGGTGCCTTTCAAAGAGTGTGGCCAGCAGGTCAAGGGAGGTTCTCCTCCCCCTCTTCTCTGTCATGGTGAGGCCACATCAGGATTATTGCGTCCAGTTCTGGCCTCCCCAGTTCGAGAGAGATGAGGAATTACTAGAGAGAGTCCAACTGAGGATACAAGGATACTGAGAAGCCTGGAGCATCTCTGTGAGGAGGAAAAACTCTTTAGCCTGGGGAAGAGCAGAGAGGGGGTCTTCTCTATACTCTGCAGGAGCAAAAGGGTCGAGAAGGTGATGGTCTCTTTTCAGTGGTGTCCTGTGATAGGACAAGGGGAACAGAGACAAAGTGGAACACAGGAGGTTCCACCTCAAGATGAGCAAATTTTTTGTTCTGAGGGTGCTGGAGCCCTGGAACAAGTTGCCTGGAGAGGTTTTTAAGTCTCCATCTCTGGAGACTTTCAAGACCCATCTGGATGTGTTGCTGTGTGACCTGCTCTAGGTGATGATCTTGCTTTGGCAGGGGGATTGGGCTAAAAAAAGCAGGCAATAGTGCTTCCTTCAGAGAGCTGAAATAATTGTATTCATACTCATTGTGTTAAGTGACTAGGTGCTTCAGCAAAGTGGTGGTGGGCAACAGAGCAGTTTTCCATCTTGGATAGTGGATTTGCTTAATTTCATAGAATCACTGAATTGTCAGGGTTGGGAGGGACAGGAAACTGCTTGCAAAGAGTCCAGCACAGAGCCACAAGAATGATTAAGAGAGTGAAACACCTTCCTTGTGAGGCGAGACAGAGGGCGCTGGGGCTCTTTAGCTTGGAGAGGAGGAGACTAAGGGGTGACCTCATTCATGTTTATAAATATGCAAAAGGTGTCAAGAATAGAATAGAGTAGAATAGAATAGAGTAGAATAGAATAGAATAGAATAGAATAGAATAGAATAGAATAGAATAGAATAGAATAGAATAGAATAGAATAGAATAGAATAGAATAGAATAGAATAGAATAGAATAGAATAGAATAGAATAGAAGAATAGAAGAATAGAATAGATCAGACCAGGTTGGAAAAGGCCTTTGAGATCATCGAGTCTAACCCATCATCCAACACCATCTAATCAACTAAACCAGGCACCAAGCACCCCATATTAGCACCTCTAGTGATGGTGACTCCACCACCTCCCTGGGCAGCACATTCCAATGGCCAATCACTCTCTGTGAAGAATTTGTTCCGAACATCCAGCCTAAACCTCCCCTGATGCAGCTTGAGACTGAAGAGGATGGAGCCAGACTCTCCTTGGTGATGCCTAATGACAGGACAAGAGGCAGTGCGTGGAATTTGAGGCATAGGAAGTTCCATGGAAACTTGAGGAAATTTGTTTTGACTGTGAGGGTGATGGAACAGTGGAACAGGCTGCTCAGGAGGATTGTGGACTCTCACTCTCTGGAGATATTCAAATCCTGCCTGGATGAGTCCCCGTGTGATCTGGCATAGGTGATCCCCCTCTGGCAGGAGGATTGGACTGGATGATCTCTCGAGGTCCCTTCCAACCCCTCCCATTCTGTGATTCTTAATGTAATGGCATAAACTGTTGCTCCTTTGTAACTCAGAGAGCTGCTTTACTCTCAGCAAGTCTGCTGCTGGGACAGCTCCCCTGATGGCCTCATGTAGAAGGCTCCCTACCACTTCAGCATTAGGCAGAACAGAATGAGCCCTGAGGGATAACTGACATCATGAGTTCTCCTAGTCTGTAGAGAGGAGAAGTGTGGTCCCCAACTGGTATGCTAGAGAAACAGGAGGTTAATTTCATTTACAATTCTGTCAGCTAAGAATCTGATCTCAGTAGACAAGTGAGCCAAACCACCAGAGCAGATGGGTTGATACTCTATATCCCATGGCATGAGGCTTATAACACTTTCCAAATAAAGATGAAGCAGCAGCTCCTCCCTCTAGTCTTGAGTGGTATTTTTCCCTCAATAGGGTAGAATGCAAGGCTTTGAAAGACACAGATCTTTGGGTCCTCAGGTATTACAACTGCAATAGTAAGACTGAAAGATGAATTTACAACAGACTCTTGAACTTTTCATCTGTGTTCCAGTATCTGAAGGGGGCCTACAGGAAGGCTGGGGAGGGACTTCTCAGGATCTTAGGTAGTGATAGGACTAGGGGGAATGGAATGAAGCTGGAGGTGGGGAGATTCAGGCTGGAGGTGAGGAAGAAGTTCTTCCCCATGAGAGTGGTGAAGCCCTGGAATGGGTTGTCCAGGGAAGTGGTTGAGGCTGTGACCAGCCTGATCTAGTGTGGGGTGTCCCTGCCCATGGCAGGGGGGTTGGAACTAGATGATCCTTGTGGTCCCTTCCAACTCTGACTGATTCTATGGGAAAAAAAACATAGCACAGACTAGAAGAGCACAGACATACAAAGACAGACATGGGTCTCCTGAATTCCTAACCAAAGGAAATCAGGAACAAGAGAAAGATTTAGCCTCTTAGCCTCTGGGTGTAGATGATTGTTACACTGTTTTACCTTGTGGGGGTTTGGTTTTTGGGGGTGGTTTTGGTTGGTTGGGTTTTTTGTTTGCTTGTGGGGTTCGCCTTTGTTTTGGGTTTGGTTTGGTTTCTTTTTTCGTCTTTGTGAGGTCATCTATGTATTTTTTTTTAACAAACAAGAAAATAAAACTCTGCCTTTTGACAAGGTTCTCTACATTCTTTCTGGTAACAGCTGCAGGCAAATGTATCTGCCACCCAGAATGAAAGGCAGTTTCTCAGGAGGGATTGTCTTATGTGAAGTGCGATGCCAAGACGATGGCAAAGTGTCAAGTCCTCTAATACTCGTGCTGTGCAAATCTGTTAGTTTAGAACAGGTGTCTTGAGTTTTAGAGAAATGGGTAGGTTGGCCATCCTTTGCTGCTGTAGGAATTTTATTGCTCAAGCAAGTAATTAAATTGTCCCCAAACAAACCACCTCACAATAAAAACGGCTTCGTGGCAGGATAATCTTGTTCTTCTTGATGAGCCAGACCTCCAACTCTTGCAGACTGTGTGCATGTGTAAGTTCAGTGTAAGTAATTGTATCATTTGGAGGTTATACTATTACAGTGGCTGTGTCTGCAAGAACTGTACAACAACACAGAAAGAGTTCTCTGAAAGAGTAATTGGCCATTGGAATGTGCTGCCCAGGGAGGTGGGGGAGTCACCAGCCCTGGAGGTGTTCAAGAAGGGATTGGACGTGGCACTTGGAGCCAAGGTTTAGTAGTCATGAGGTGCTGGGTGACAGGTTGGACTTGATGATCTCTGAGGTCTTTTCCAACCTTCTTGATTCTATGATTTGTGCATCCATCCCATTTACTGCTTCCCTCTTCATTCTCCATGGAGTCAACTAGCATTTCACTAACTACCCTCATAGTAAAGAACTTTCTGCTAATAGCCAACCTAAATCAACCTGTTCTGGTTTCAACCCATTGCTCCTCGTCCTATCACTACAAGCCCTTCTAAACAGTCTCTCTCCACCTTTCCTTCAGGTCCCCTTCAAATATTGGAATGTGCTGCCCAGAGAGGTGGTGGAGTCACCATCCCTGGAGGTGTTCAAGAGGGGGTTGGACGTGGCACTTGGTGCCATGGTTTAGTTAGTCCTGAGGTGCTGGGTGTCAGGTTGCACTTGATGATCTCTGAGATCTTTTCCAACATTACTGATTCTATGAACAGAGTAAAATACTTCATGACCATTACTTATACTGCAGGTCAGTGAGGAGAGTGAGCTTAGAACTGCTTCTGGGAGGAACCAATACACTGTCAAGATAAGTGCATGGGGGCTTAGGGGCTCTAATGTCCAGAGCAGTGGCAATCTGGATAACCATGGTTACAACTATATTGTCTGTATGTAAACCTTAGGAGCAGGACTCAAAGCTGTGGCTTTTTAAACTGCTAATATTTGTCCATTTTTCTGAATGTTGACAAAAAACACTCCAGATCTGTAAGTGGTGACTTGGACATGTAGCTCTTTTGGAAAGTACAACTTGGCAGGATCTCTAAATTAAACACAGCATTTCCCTTAGGTATTTGCAGTCACACCCCTCTCTTAAAATTACACTTTCCTCTGTAAGAAAGATTAAAGGATGACACCCCACCCCCACTACCCCCCTCTCTCCTGTCATGCTGGAATCTCAGCAATCTCCTGTGAACAAGTCTAAAACTTTCCAGAGTTTGTCCTGATCATTGAGTCATCCTAGCTCTGCCCTCTGATAAAAATCTCAGGCTATTCTCTCATTTATTTGCCTCTCCATTTATCTGCCTGCCTCTGGAGATACAAACAGCGGAATTAAAAGAGAGTTACAAGTCACCTCTGGGCAAAGCTTAGCTATGGAAAGTTCCAAATAGCACAGGATGTTTTCTTTTCCTTCAGAAAATACCAGTGCTTGAAAAGTAGTGTGAACAAGGATATACAGAGTCAAGCCACAGCAGGCAGCTACAGCAAGCATTGTTTTGGGCACCCTTGCTGGAGCAGCAGATACCCAAACTGGGCAGACCTGTTCCAGTGCTCAGAAGAGTAAACCCAGCACCCTTAATTTGCCATGATGGTGCTTGGGGATTGGAGAGTTTCATCCTGTCTCGAGCCACCGTTGGGCAAGGCTTCTCTCCAGGAGGCTGAGATGTGAGTCCTCAATGCTTGGCCTCCTGCCATGGCTCTGGAGATTTGCCCAACGAATCCTCTGGCACCTGCTGCCATGGGGCTGAGCTTGCTGGGGCACTTGCTCTGCACCCACAAGCAAGGTAGTAGTGGAGAGCATGCCACAGATATTATTCTCTCCTCATCCCAGGAGCATGGGGGAGGCATGAAATCCCCAACTTTTCTTTAACAGTTTGCTTAGCAATGCCAGCTGAATTTTTTGTTCCTGAGGTGTACAGGGGCAAAGATTTAAGAGCACAAAACTAAAAGTCAAAGGAAACAAACAAGCAAGCCAAAACCAGGGGGAAAAAAAGAAAAACCAATAATAATAAATCCAAACAAAACAAAAAAAAAAACCCAAACCCAAACCAAAACCAAAATAAATTAAAACAAAAAATTCCACATATAAAAAACCACCTTCATGAACTCAAAAAACCACAACCAAACAAAGAAACACCAAAGAGATTGTATTGATTTGCTCTTCCCTGGAGGTGTTCAAGAGGGGTTTGGACGTGGCACTTGGTGCCATGGTTTAGTCATGAGGTCTGTGGTGACAGGTTGGACTTGATGATCTTTGAGGTCTCTTCCAACCTTGGTGATTCTGTGATTCTTTTTCTCCTCATATACTTGATTAGAATTTAGCCTGGAGAAGAGGAAGCTCAGGGGAGACCTTATTGCTCTCTACAACTACCTGAAGGGAGGTTGTAGCCAGGTGGGGGTTGGTCTCTTCTCCCAGGCAAACAGCACCAGAACAAGAGGACACAGTCTCAAGCTGTGCCAGGGGAAGTTCAGACTGGATGTTAGGAAGAAGTTCCTCACAGAGAGAGTGATTGCCCCTTGGAATGTGCTGCCTGGGTTGGTGGTGGAGTCACCATCACTGGAGGTGTTTAGGAGGAGACTTGATAGGGTGCTTGGTACCATGGTTTAGTTGATTAGGTGGTGTTGGATGATAGGTTGGACTCGATGATCTTGAAGGTCTCTTCCAACCTGGTCTGGTCTGGTCTATTCTATTCTATTCTATTCTATTCTATTCTATTCTATTCTATTCTATTCTATTCTGTTCTATTCTATTCTATTCCATTCCATTCCATTCCATTCCATTCCATTCCATTCCATTCTGGTTTTTTACTACATATCAGGTGTCATGAATATTGCTTTTGTGTTCTTGGTAACCTAAATACTGAGGAAAATGATATTCCTTATTTTTCCTGAAAGGTCTTGTTAAAGGATTCACGACTCCATTGATTCAAGCAAACAGCAGGGTAACTTGAGTTGCTCAGTTGTTACTTCACCTGTAAGGCATAATTATCATTAGCAATTAAAATCCCTGCAAACTCTGGGAAGTTCTTAGTGCCTGGATTTGTTTTGGGAACCAGATGTTTACTAATTCTCTAATAACTCAAGAAAGCAGGGAATGACAGAAGCCTGGACTGAGGGTATTCGTGGTTATTTTCCATGTTTCTCTTCACTAAGCTCTGTTGGGGGCTCAGCTGCAGTCCTGTTACTTATGGTTAAGTGACACATTTCTTAGGCTTGAGGATGGCTTACAAAATTTAGATGCTGACTGGAAATTTCAAGACCATTTTGCTGCCTCACTTCTATTTGTGCCTCCACCTTTCCTCCTCATTTCTCCTAACAACCAAATTTCATAGAATCATAGAATCAATAAGGTTGGAAAAGACCTCAGAGATCATCAAGTCCAACCTGTCACCCAACACCTCCTGACTAACTGAACCATGGCTCCAAGTGCCACATCCAATCCCCTCTTGCCCCAATTTCCCTTGCCTCAGGATACTCTGAGTAGTTAATCAGTAAATTCAGAGTTTTCTGGATCAGGCTCAAATGTGAATTCTCAAAGCTGACTTCAGTTTGAAGCAAGTTGAACAGTGATTCCTTTTTAAGGAAAACAAGGGGAGGATGGGGAGGGGGGAAAAGGTTTCAAATTCTCTTCTTTTTATCTTTGGACTGTTTGCTTTATGCTTGTTGTCCCCAGTGTTATTACTGAGACATCCCTAAAGGAACAGCTAATTCTTCAGGACAAATTGCAATGTAAAGCAGATATAGGCATACAGCAGGAAGAGTTTGTAAGGTATTGGAACTGAATGTACACTCAGCAAGTCTGCAGATGACACCAAGATGTGTGGTCCAGCTGATGCACTAGAGGGAAGGGATGCCATCCAGAGGCACTTGGACAAACTTGAGTTGGGCCCCAGCCAACACCATGAGGTTGAGCAAGGCCAAGTGAAAGGTCCTACACTTAGATTGGGCAAATCACAAGCACACATGCAGGCTGGGCAAGGAGTGGCTCAAGAGCAGCCTTGAAGAGAAGGACTTGGAGGTGTCAGCTGATGAAAAACTCAATGTGAGTCGTTAGCCATTGGAATGTGCTGCCCAGGGAGGTGGTGGAGTCACCATCCCTGGAGGTGTTCAAGAGGGGATTGGCTGTGGCACTTGGTGCCATGCTTTAGTCATGAGGTCTATGGTGACAGGTTGGACTTGATGATCTTTGAGGTCTCTTCCAAACTTGGTGATTCTGGGTGATTCTGTGAGCTGGCTGTGTGCACTTGCAGCTGAGCAGGAAACCATGTCCTGGGCTTCATCAAAAGAAATATGACCAGGAGGAAGAGAGAGGTGATTCTACCTCTCTGCACTGCCATGGTGAGATGCCACCTGGAGTATTGCACCTAGCTCTGGTGTGCCCTGCATTAGAAGGACATCAAACTCTTGGAGTGTGTCCAGAGGAAGGTTACAAAGATGATCAGAGGGCTGGAACACCTATCCTAAGGGAACAAGCTGGCAGAGTTGGGTCTATTCAGCCTGGAGAAGAGAAGGCTTCATGAAAACCTTATAGCAGCCTTCAAGTACCTGAAGAGGACCTACAGGAAAGCTAGGGAGGGACATTATACAAGGGTTTGTAGGGATAGAACAAGGGGTAATAGCTTTAACCATGAGGAGGGTAAATTTAGACAGGATATTTGGAAGAATGTCTTTACAGTGAGGGTGGTGAGACACTGGAACAGCTTGCCCAGGGAAGGTGTGAAGGTTCCATTATTCACAGAATCCCAGGATCACTTGGAGATGTTCAAGGACAGCTTGGATGAGGTTTTGGACAATCCAGTCTGGTGAGAGGTGTTCCTGACCATTGCAGGGGGTTTGGAACTAGATGATCTTTAAGGTCCCTTCCAGCCCAAACCATTCTGATTCTATTCTTGGCTGTCTCCCCAGTGAGCACCCACAAAGTCCCTCTCCTGTCCTGCTCTTAGCAATAAGCCCCTGACCCTTGTTTAAGGCAGAGTAGAGAATTATAACAAATGAAATACAAACAAAAGGACTCAGCCTGTGCCCAGTTTTGAAGATAAAGTTTCAGATTTCAGGGCTATCAGCCTGGCAATTTACAGAAACACTGAACAAAGCCCCTGAGGTCATCTCAGGATAGATGTGGGAAAAGGCTGCAATCTCAGATCATATGTCTTCAGCTTGTCAAGGGTCCTGGCTAATCATTCTTTGAGGCACAGTATAATACTGGGTGCTAATAAATCTGCCAGCTCTGATTTATCTGAGTTTGCATTAGTCAAAGGAGGTTTGTGGGGTGCTTTTCCTTTTTGTGGTTGTTTTGTTTCTCTTTTAAATAATGTTTTAATTCACTGCCAATTAAAAACCTCAGCAGCTCAGGTGGAGTGCTGACCTAACACAGCCACATGGACAAACGGTTTGGACTGCATGACAGACACCGAGTGTAAGCATAAGGCTCTATTCAGACGTGGTGAAACCAGTGTGAATTCCACCTCCTTGAGAATGCCCCTACACACCAGGGTGCTTTCTGGGTTTTGAAAGTAAGGAAAGGTTGGCAGAGGCTTTGTTTTGGGACTGTTGAGGTTGGAAGAGACCTTTGAGATCACCAAGTCCAGCCGCTCACCCGGAGCTCACAACCCCACCGCCATTGCTAACTCACCACCACTAACCTACGTCCCTCAGCACTGCATCCACATATCTTCTAACTACCTCCAGGGATGGTGACTATGCCCCCTCCCTGTGTATCACCTTCCAATTCTGTCATCTCTACTGTCCTTTTTTGGACCAGAGCCTACCAGGCTGTATCTTTGCTAATAGGGAACCAACTCCTTCCTGTGCTCACTTCAGGTGTCATTGCTCACAGTCACTTATTTGAATCATAGAATCCATAAGGTTGGAAGAGACCTTAGAGATCATCATAGAATCATAGAATCATAGAATCAATAAGGTTGGAAAAGACCTCAGAGATCATCAAGTCCAACCTGTCACCCAAAATCTTATGACTACTAAACCATGGCTTCAAGTGCCACATCCAATCCCTTTTTGGACACCTCCAGGCACATCGACTCCACCACCTCCCTGGGCAGCACATTCCAATGAGCAATCACTCTCTCTATGAAGAATTTCTTCCTAACATCCAGCCTAAACCTTCCCTGGCACAGCTTGAGACTCTGCCCTCTTGTTCTGGTGCTGCCTGCCTGGGAGAAGAGACCAGCCCCCTCCTGGATACAACCTCCCTGCAGTAAGTTGTAGACAGCAATAAGGTCCCCCCTGAGCCTCCTCTTCTCCAGGCTAAACAACCCCAGCTCCCTCAGCCTCTCCTCACAGGGCTGTACTCCAAACCTCTCCCCAGCCTCGTTGTCCTTCTCTGGACACCTTCAAGAGTCTAAATGTCCTTCTTAAACTGAGAAGCCCAGAACTGGACACAGGACTCAAGGTGTGTCCTAACCAGTGCTGAGCACAGGGCACAATGACCTCCCTGCTCCTGCTGGCCACACTGTTCCTAATGCAGGCCAGGATGCCGTTGGCCTTCTTGGCCACCTGTGCACACTGCTGGCTCATGTTCAGCCAGCTGTCAATCAGTACCCCCAGGTCCCTTTCTGTCTGGCTGCTCTCCAGCCACTCTGACCCCAGCCTAAAGAGCTGCATGTGGTTGTTGTGACCAAAGTGCAGCACCTGGCACTTGGACTTGTTGAATGCCATCCTGTTGGACTCTGTCCAGCCTGTGAAAGTGAAGAACCTTTTCCTAATATGCATCAGGAATCTCCCCTGGCACAACCTGAGGCCCTTTCCTCTTGCCCTGTCACTTTTTGCATGAGTGAAGAGACTGACCCCAACCTCACTCCAGCCTCCTTTGAGATAGTTACAGAGTGTGATGAGGTCAATGCTGTCAAGCCTAGCTTAAAATGCAGCATCATTCTTCACCACCCTATAAAAAAGTTAAAATATGAGATTTTGAGCAACATTACAAAATTTCCCTAGATTTATGGAGCCACTGCCTGTCAAATTGTGCAGCTCACATCAATTATTTTTGTGGCTCAGAACAGCAGCAGAACTCTTCTGATAATCACTTTCTTTTCCAACTAAAATGATTCAGTACCTGAAGGGGGGCTAAAAGAAAGCCAGGAAGGGACAATTTGCAAAGGCTGGTTGTGGTAGGATGAGAGGGAATGGATTGAAGCTTGAGAAGGGGAGAGCTAGACTGGATATTAGTAAGAAATTCCTTACAGTAAGGGTGGCAAGATGCTGGAACAAGTTTCCCAGGGAGGTTGTGGATATCCCCTCCCCAGAGGTGTTCAAGACCAGGATGGATGAAGCCTTGAGGAACCTGGTCTACTGGAAGATGTCCCTGCCCATGGCAGGGCAGTTGGACCTATGTGGTCTTTAAGGTCCCTTCCAACCCAAACTATTCTATGATTTAACCAAGAGGTTTCTCTCCCTTTTGCCATGTTCAGCCTGCCCAGGGTTGCAAAGCTGCCTGTTTCTTCAGGGCTGCCTCTCTCAGATACATGCTAGCTACAGCAAATTGTCCAGGCATGGGAGAAGGGGGCAGGTACAGACATTGTCAGCCATCTGTCAGAGTGTTTTTTCACGTTATCTGATCATGGACAGGTTTGTCTGCAATTTTGAGTAAGGAGTTAGCGTTATTAAATAGATGTCTGGCTTAAAACTATGTTTTGCCACTGCAGATTTAACACTTGATTGACATCTCTGGTGACTGGAGCCTTCTCCCTCCCCGTGGGAGAACAGAACCACAGGCAGTCACAGGCAGCACACATACTCTCACACCTCTCATCAAGTGTCTCAGCCTGGGAAATCAAGCTGAGAGGAAAAAAAACCCAACAGCTTCAGTCTTTGGTCCCACTAAAAATCTCCAGTAGAAGCTGATGGTTGAGTAATACATGGTCAAATATTCCCCAGTGAAACTTTCTCTTTTTTTCTCTGACAAGCAGAAAGGATCAGAATAGTAGGGGTGGTGAGACACTGGAACAGGTTGGAATGGAATGGAATGGAATGGAATGGAATGGAATGGAATGGAATGGAATGGAATGGAATGGAATAGAATAGAATAGAATAGAATAGAATAGAATAGAATAGAATAGAATAGAATAGAATAGAATAGACCAGATTGGAAGAGACCTTCGATATCATCAAGTCCAACCTATCACCCAACACCATCTAATCAACTAAACCATGGCACCAAGCACCCCATCCAGTCTCTTCCTAAACACCACCAGTGATGGTGACTCCACCACCTCCCTGGGCAGCACATCCCAATGGCCAATCTCTCTTTCTGTGAAGAACTTCTTCCTAACATCCAGCCTAAATCTCCCCTGGCACAGCTTGAGACTGCGTCCTCTTGTTCTGTTGCTGGTTGCCTGGGAGAAGAGACCAAACCCCACCTGGCTACCTTCAGGTAGTTGTAGAGGTTTTCCAGGGAGGTTGTGGATGCCCCCTCCATGGAGTTGTACAAGGCTGGGTTGGATGAGTTCTTGAACAACCTAGTCTGGTAGAGTGTGTCCCTGCCCATGGCAGTGAGGTTGGAACTAGATGATCTTTAAAGTCCCTTCCAACCCAAATCATACTATGAATCTATGAATAGTCTGTAGAGGAGGAGAAGCACTCAGCACACCTATACAGCTTCACATTAGGAAGATAGAGGATTGTCTGAAGCTTGAGAGACACACAGAGAACTAGAGCTAGGTGTAGGGAAGCCCATTTCTCTTCACTCCACATGAAGAAAAGCACTGACATCCAACAGGTTGGGGTGGAAGTGGGGATTTCTGAATGACCACACAGAATGCGGAATATAGTGGGGAAATATTTGCTTTAAGACTTTGCATTCTGCTGGAGACCTACTCAAATCTATTCTCCTGGTCAGCCTCTGTTCCTTTAATCTTGATTGTTAACTAGTTAGAACCATAGAATCATAGAATCAGTTAGGGTTGGAAGGGACCACAAGGATCACCTAGTTCCAACCCCCATTGCCATGGGCAGGGACACCCCACACTAGATCAGGCTGGCCAGAGCCTCATCCAGCCTGGGCTTAAACACCTCCAGGGATGGGGCCTCAACCACCTCCCTGGACAACCCATTCCAGGGCTTCACCACAACAAATAAAATATTTGAGGTTGGGAGAAGCACACCATGCACACCATGCACACCATTGACACCATGCACTTAATGCACACCATGCACACCATGCACACCATGCAATTAATGCACTTAATGCACACCATGCACACTATGCATTTAATGCACACCATGCACACCATGCACTTAATGCACACCATGTACACCATGCACATAATGCACACCATGCACACCATGCACACTATGCACTTATTGCACTTAATGCACACCATGCACACTATGCACACTATGCATTTAATGCACACCATGCACACCACGCATTTAATGCACACCATGCACTTAATGCACTTAATGCATACCATGCACACCATGCACATAATGCACACTATGCACACCATGCACACCATGCACTGTGAAATCTGGGGAGGGGGGGGGAGGGGAAGAGAATTGCCACAACCTTGAATGCAGCTGAACACAGCAGCAATCCACAGAGCTTTGCCAAGAATTGCTTTGTTTCCTACTCTAGGTGTACAGAAAGAAGCCATGTATTGATGTGAGCAGGGAGAAGGAAATTATTGGGAAATGATGTAAACACATTTTTCTGGACAAGGAACAACAGGTATCTGCAAACAGTTCAGGCTTGCCTGGTCTAAATCTGCTGAGCAGAAGCAGAACCTCCCACTGAAGTCGTTTCACCTTTGCCTGACCTTTAATCCCCAGCTGCCATATTTTCCATTAATCTTTCTTCACTCTGCTAATGCCATTTCTGCAGTGCCACTTGCAGTTCATGAAGCCTTCTTGTTCTTGTGAAAGTCCCTGCTGCTACATGAAGCAGCTCTGGTGCTCAAAGACCGTGATTTGTTGGTTTCTCCGGCAGTGAACGTTGGCATTGCACTTAGAATGAAATTCCTGTCAAGGATGACGTAAAGCATTCATTCACCCCAAAGAAACTGCACTGGAACTAATGTTGTTGCAGTAGGTCAGTTTGAATTGAAAGTGACAGGATACTTGGTGTTACAGGGGGGGAAAAAAATGCATCTATATGTCTGTTAATCCAGCAGCTAGGAAAAGCTCAGTGAAAACCTTCCAAGTGGCTGCCTTTATTTAAGACTGGAGCCACTTACACCATCTGGATGAAAAGAATGGAATAAAAAGGCAAAAGGCAATAGAGACTTAGATGAGAGTCCCTCTGAGGCTGAGATTTCCCACAGTTCCCTGTCCCACTCAAACTGGGGAGCCCAGAATTAGAATCATGGAGTCATAGTATCAGTCAGGGTTGGAAGGGACCACAAGGATCACCTAGTTCCAACCCCCCTGCCATGGGCAGGGACACCCCACACAACATCAGGCTGGCCAGAGCCTCATCCAGCCTGGGCTTAAACACCTCCAGGGACAGGGCCCCAACCACCTCCCTGGACAATCCATTCCAGGGCTTCACCACTCTCATGGGGAAGAACTTCCTCCTCACCTCCAGCCTGAATCTCCCCACCTCCAGCTTCATTTCATTCCCCCTAGTCCTATCACTACCTGAGATCCTGAGCAGTCCCTCCCCAGCCTTCCTGTAGGCCCCCTTCAGATCCTGGAAGGCCACAATGAGGTCACCTGGGAGCCTTCTCTTCTGCAGACTGAACAGCCCCAACTCCTTCAGTCTGTCCTCATAGGAGAGGTGCTCCAGCCCTCTGCTCATCCTCATGGCCCTCTCAAACCAATTCAAATGGGACACTATACTCCAGATGTGGCTTCACCAGGACAGAGTAGAGGGGCAGGAGAACCTTCCTCAACCTGTGGATCAAATGTTGTGCTAATGCTGTTGTGGCCAATGCTGTAGTGGAACCATTTGAAACCCTTTAACCAGCGTGTTGCATGTATGCCCTTAGAATCACTGGGTGCCTCTGTACTGATGTTCAAGCACTGTACTTGAACCATTCATTCCCTGAAAACCCCTCTTTTTTCCTTGCTGCTTTCAAATGGGAATATTATTCTCTCTGAAGAAATGGAGGTAAATAGAGAAACATTCTGGGATGAATTTATTCTTTTCTTCCCTGCAGATGCATTAGCTCCTGACAATTTCTTTGCACATGAGTATGAAGACAGCAGGTACAGGGTAAAAGCCCATAATAGATTCCACTCTAAGGAGAAAAGGAAACAGGCATGACAAAATTTCTTCCAGAGCTATGGATGCTAGTTAAGTGGCATCTTTTCAGTCACAGCCCTCGAAGGCACTTGTGCTTCAGAATGTTGCAGGGACAAAGGGATAAATGAACCTTAGCTGTGGGCTGTGGCAGGGTAAAAGATGCATGAAGGGAGATCCTGCAGAGTTGCTGACATGCTGTGTGTGGCTTTACCTGGAGTAATTTATGCCTGTGTCCTCAAGTGTGAATTGCTCTCCAGTCCTCCTTTTTTCCCAGGCTGACACTCATTAACTGCTGACTTAATTCGCCTGCTTGTTTAGCTATGGGGTGCAGCCCACAGAGGGAAGGGGAGAAGCAATACTGAGCACATGAGCCTCCTTTCCTGCTTCACATACTCTGCACAGGGGGAAAAAAAGAGGATGAATACCTCTGGACAGCATAACCAGGCACGCCAGAGGTGTGTGGTTATTATCCTGCCTCTGTGGGAATGTGGTCCAGTGGCATTCCTGTGGAGTGGTGAGGTAGGGACCTGAAACTGTATCCAAACAAAGACTGGGCTTGTTGTTTCACAAACACATTCAAGAAGTCAATCCACCTTCTGCTGCCATTTGTACTCCACAGAGTAATGCACCCCATCCAGGCTCTTCCTAAACACCTCCAATGATGGTGACTCCACCACCTCCCTGGGCAGCACATTCCAATGGCCAGGCTCTCTTTCTGGGAAGAACTTCTTCCTAACATCCAGCCTAAACCTCCCCTGGTGCAGCTTGAGGCTGTGTCCTCTTGTTCTGGTGCTGGTTGCCTGGGAGAGGAGACCAACTCCCTCCTGCCTACAACCTCCCTTCAGGTAGTTGCAGAGAGCAAGAAGGTCTCCTCTGAGCCTCCTCTTCTCCAGGCTAAACAACCCCAGCTCCCTCAGCCTCTCCTCACAGGGCTGTGCTCCAAACCCCTCCCCAGCTTTGTTGCCCTTCTCTGGACACCTTCCAGCAACTCAACATCTTTCCTAAACTGAGGAGCCCAGAACTGGGCACAGGACTCAAGGTGTGTCCTAACCAGTGCTGAGTACAGAGTCAGAATAACCTCCCTGCTCCTGCTCCTAGTTGAAGATGTCCCACCTTACTGTAGGTGTGTGTGTGGACAAGAGGAAGTTTAAAGACCTCTTCCAACCCAAAGCATTCTATAATTGTATTGTGTGTTACTTGTAGTGAAAATGGGAGGTGAGAAAGAAGAAAGCAAAGCAAAGAGGCAAAGGGTCTTACTTTTATGTGGTCATATCCCCTTAAGTGCTTTGTTTTTAAAGTCTGGGGCTTACTGCTTGGTTGAGAGGATCATGATAAATGAGTTATCATAAGTGATATTAAAAAATTAGAGAATCAACTCCCAGCTTGCCAAGATTTTTGTCTTTGTGAAAAAGACTTAAGGATCAAAGCAATTACCTTTGCTATTGCATTTTAGTTCAGTGCAGAAAGCTTTCACATTAGATATACCCAGTTTCTGGTATGTTATTACAGTCCACAATGGCTCTGTCTCCAGCCTAACCAGTTTGAGTTATTTCAGTGTGTACTGAAAAGGAATAAGTTGTCCTTTTTGTGCTTTATTCACAGAATCACAGAAACATTCAGGTTGGAAAACGTCCTCAGGATCACCAAGTCCAACTGATAACCGTACTGTACAAGGTTTGCCCCACGCACCACATCCAAGCAACCTTTAAACACATCCAGGGTTGGTGACTCAACCACCTTCCTGGGCCTGACCACTCTTGCTGGGAAAAAAATGTTCCTAATGTCCAGTCTATCCCTACCCAGTCACATCTTGAGGCCATTCCCTCTTGTTCTATCACTAATTACCTGTGAGAACAGACCAGCTCCAGCCTCTTCACAATGTCCTTTCAGGTAGCTGTAGACAGCAAAGGGGTCTCCCTTCAGCCTTATCTTATCCAAACTAACCATCCCCATCTCCTTCAGTCATTCTTCATGAGATTTATTCTCCAGGCCCTTCCCCAGCTTCCTTGGCCTCCTCTGCACTGGCTCCAGCACCTCCACATCTCTCCTGTATTGAGGTGCCCAAAACTGGACACAATACTCAAGGTATGACCTCACCAGAGCTGAGTACAAGGGGACAATCCCCTCCCTGCTCCTGCTGGACACAGCATTTCTCATAGAATCAATAAGGTTGGAAAGGACCTCAAAGATCATCAAGTCCAACTTGATACAAGCCAGGATGCTATTGGCTTTCTTGGCCACCTGGGCACGCTGCTTGCTCATATTCAGCTCTCTGTCAATCAGTACCCCCAGGTCCCTTTCTGCCAGACAGCTTTCCAGCCACACTTTCCCAAACCTGCAGCATTGCTTGGAGTTGTTGTGACCCAAGTGCAGGGCCGGGCATTTGGCTTTGTTGAAGCTCATCCCATTAACATTAGCCATGGATCCAATCTATCCAAGTTGAGGGCTATCCAATGAGGGGTGACCTCATTGCCCTCCACAACTACCTGAAAGGTGGATGTAGCTGGGAAGGGGTTGGTCTCTTCTCCCAGGCAACCAGCACCAGAACAAGAGGACACAGTCTCAAGCTGCGCCAGGGGAGGTTTAGGTGAGGAGGAAGTTCTTCACCGAGTGAGTCATTCGTCATTGGAATGTGCTGCCCAGGGAGGTGGTGGAGTCACCATCTCTGGAGGCGTTCAAGAGGGGATTGGACATGGGATCTGTGTTGATAGGTTGGACTTGATGATCCTCGAGGTCCTTCCCAACCTTAGTTATACTGTGAAGTTGCTTTGCAGAGCCTCCCTACCCTGGTGCAGATCAACACTCCCACCTAACTTGGTGTCATCTGTGAACTTACTGATGACACACTCTGTGTCTCCATCAAGATCATCAGTAAAGATGTTAAACAGAAGTGGTCCCAACACTGAGCCCTGAAGAACACCACTTGTGACTGGCTGCCAGCTGCATTTAACTCCCTTGACCACCACTCTTTGGGCTGTTTGCCCAGCCAGTGCTCTATCCAGCAGAGCGTGTTTCAAGACTGTAGAGATAAGATGTGATTTGTTAGCAGGGTGTGCTGAGCTGCAGTAAGTTCAGTCCTTTGTTTCTCTGTGTTTATTTGTTCGATTCAGGGTTTTGAATCTATTCCTTTTAGTGGCTGAATCCCATTTTTAGCTCTTATCACCTTAATTCTGCCAGCCCTGTCTCACCGCTGCAAAGGCGACTTGCAGTCTGAGCGGGCTGCTGTGGGATGACAAATGCTTCCGACTCAGAAAAGAATGTGAAGCATGTCCAGGCTTTATTGT